>NC_135737.1:3855000-4027500 GCF_041903045.1 Epinephelus lanceolatus | reverse complement strand
TAATAAAAACAAAACTATAATAAAATGAAACTGAGGCATTAAACAAAGATTGTATATGTACACCAAACCACATGAATATGTGATTGCCCTCCCATCCCCACCCCACACTGTTTCCAATTGGCTAGCAAATTCACAGCCAATTAAGGTCAGCTGACAACGGTCATATAAGGAGTGCATCCAAGAGAAGGAGAGGGACACACCCAGAGAGACACAGAGACAGAGCAAGAAAGAGTAGATTAGGAAATAATGGCATGCCCCTTCATCGAGGATCCTGCTGATGAGGAGGCCCACATTGTCCATAGGGCCTTCCAACCACCACCAGCCCCATGGGTCTTCCAGGACAGGACCAACACATTGATACAGACAGACTCCTGTCTGTGGGAGAGGTACTGGTTCGGTATCTGTGCAGTTTGCTGGAACCACACATTATAAAGGTCACATGCCGCAGCCGTCTCTGACCACTGTGCAGTCAGTCTGTATTGCACTAAGGTTCTTTGCTAGCGGTACATTCCTGTACAGTGTTGGTGATGCTGAGAGACTTAGTAAGGCAACTGTTTGCAGAGAGGTAAAAAGGGTGTATTTTCTATTCATTTTGATTATTTCTAGCATCACCATACATCATGCATAGGGCTTGAAATGATCACATTAACATATGGTTATCTTTTATATTTATGAATTAACCATGACACAAAGCAACCACATTAAAATGGGACACACACCATTGTGGTTTGTCTGTTCCTCATCCTATAGCACATTCCATACATTTAAGGGGATTTTCCTTATTTTGATATAATCAGGGATAGAGCTTACAGTTGACTCCCAAATGATGAGAAATAGATAATTGATTCACAATCACCTGCATTCACATAATAGTTTTCCTCATCTCCACTGAACTGATGGATTTGCTAAATGTCATTTTCTACATTCAGTAGATAAATGTAATGTGATTATTTCCTATAAACTGATCATTTTGGAAATGTCAAAATCTACAATCAATTATGTGATAAATGCAATGATTCACATACAATAGTTTGATTAAATGCATCATCTGAAATTTACATAGGAATCAGTAGATAAATGTGATAAATAGTCTATCACTAATATTAATTTACACATGTGGTAAATTTCATCAGGCATACTTGAATTGTTAGATTTAATAGGTGTTCTTAGATACATATATTTTGTCCCTTTGATGCGGGATTTATATAACATGATATTATGCTGAAATGCTGAATTTTCTTTGTCACTTACACATTTAGCCTGTTGGCAATATTCCGCCACGCCACCTCCTTTGCTTTATTAATTGCTGCCCCGTATTGCCTTTTTTGGTAATTATATCCTTATAGTCCTCATACACTTCCATAAGGAGCGTTTGCTCCGCCGGAGAAAAAGCCTCCGCTCACTCCTTTCCTTTGCTTTTTGACATTTTGCAACATTTTCGGCACTCGACTAGTGTGGGCTTTTTATTTTCCCTGGGTGTGTGCATGAGTTGAGGCTTATCGGGTGAGGCTTGAATTAGCGTCAATTGGAGCCAGCTGATTTCACTTGATGGAATGGGTTGGTGCTAGACTGGGGGTTGGCGTTTAGTCAGACTTCAAGATTACACCTTAGTCTGGATAGCTACATTGATGGAATACCCCCCGGAGTACAGCAGGGACAAAGAAAAACAAAAGTAACCTGACAAAACAAAACCACATGCGGCATCAGAGACAATCACAGACATCACTAAAGAGATACGACAAAATACAACCTTAAAGGATATTACGGCCTCATATGGCATTGAATTTATTCCTTTGAATCCTCATATTTAATTGTTTCATAAATTCCTACTTAAGCAGAGATTTTTCCATACTACAGAACATGCCAGTGTCATTCAGCCTGACATATCCCCTTTTCCACCAAAATCAGCACATGTACGCAGGTTTTATAAACACAGGAAAATCCACTAAAAATAGGCTATAGACTCCTTTCCCATTGCCATTTGACTACAAATGTGTACACTGCTCTGCAACAGACGAACATGCCTCTCTGTTTTTTTTTTTCCTAGTGTGTCACGTTCAACATCACAAACAGGCTGAAAAACGGGTTAGTAAACAGTAGACAGCAGGAGAAAAGCAGGACAGCAGGAGCCTGTGAAAATGTTACAGTGTTAACTTCTTTATTATATACCTATTCAGTCTGTCTTTCAAACTGAAGACTAATTTGGATTGATGTTTGAGTCCTGCTTGGACAGAGACAGACCGTAGACAGTATTTTGCAGTGGGACATAATTGCATCTCGCTGGTAAAGGGGCTACCCGGATGTTGTGTGATGTTGGAGGCGATAAACACCCGTGACTGTGGATACAGATCAAATGTGGTTGCAATGCATAATAATTTTGCTTGGGTACATGTCAAGAATATATTACTGTACTCATTATTAGTACTCATCAGAAATATCTGTTACAAAAGTTCTGTTGGTTTTATTTAAAAAACTAGAAAAGCAGTCAGAGAGTGCAGACCTCCACCAAGTAGGTGATATTCCCTCCCCCTCCAATCTGGTAATCCATCGGTAAAAAAAACAAAAAAAACAAAAAAAAAAAAAGGATTTTTTTTTCTTCCTTTACCACTGGAGGCACTGCCCGTAGTTTTTCGACTAACGGAAGTGCAGGGGCCTCAGGGATCTCTCAACCCCTTCACTTCCGGCGGTGCCCCCAGGGAATCGCCTTGTTGTTTACAAATATTTCCAGGTAGAAAACCAGCAGAGTTTAGCTATATATATATATATATATATATATATATATATATATATATATATATATATATATATATATATATCACATTTAGACAAACACAATGATTGAACAAACATTACTATTTCTGTGTGCACGTTTTGTAATTAATAACATGGTTATCGTAGATTAGCTGGGCTAACCATTAGCTGTTGGCCCCGTTAGCAGTGTCTGTAGTAACTCAGTTACTGAGTTACTGAGTTACTGAGTTACTGCAGTGTCTGTAGTAACTCAGTAACTCAATAAACGGTCTGTGAAAAAAATATTTTTTCCAGCGGATATCTTAGTTACAACATGATTGAGCTAGCAAAGCAGTTTTGTGTTGCTATGTGTGGTATTTATTCAGTTTTGGGAAATCACAATGTCTAGAGAGCATCAGTGGCTGCAGCTGACAGGGACAGCTAACAGCCTAACAGCAGCAGCAAAGCCATCAGGATGTCATCTGTTAAAAGCCTCCTGTTGTTGGATACGACATGAAATTACTCCAGTTAGCTCAATCATGTTGTAACTAAGACACCCGCTGGAAAAAATATTTTTTTCACGTTGACGAGACGGCGTTTTGGGTGGAGCGGTCGCCATGGACGCGGAGCTTGCTGTTTCTGTAGGTACACATTTCCTGGGGACACCTGCACGTCTCGGCCCCGCCCCCTCCATTGTGATTGGCCAAAGCGCAGCATCGTTCAAACTCAAAGCCCCGCCCTCGCCCCCCCCTCTGTAGTCGTCTTTCACACAGGGCTGCCAACAGATTCTACAATGTAAATTGCAGAATCTGTCTTGAGAGATTACCCCCCTCTGAATCAGATATTTTCAGACATATTGATGTCTATTTTTTTAGAAATTGGAATTGCTGCTGAGGCTGTCAGATGATAGATTTTATTTATTATTTTATCCACTTTGCTTCAACCGATCACCACCAAAATTGTATTATCTGTTCCTTGTCCTATTATCCACCTTTCCTGAAAATTTCATCAAAATCCATTCATAACTTTTTGAGTTAATTTGCAGACAAACAAATAGACAAACAAACAGACAGACAAACAGACCAATGCCGGCGAAAACATAACCTCCTTGGCCGAGGTAAAAATATCTTTTAGTTCAGTTAGACATGACTACCCTACAAGACAGGCTACAAGAGGAAACTCTGTATTACCAACAGTAAGAACAAACTTAATAAAACGTACAATAATGTATGAGGTATTTATGAATGGAATTCACTCCTTCAACACATCACACAGGAAAACAATAAAGCTAGATTTAAAATTATATTGAAGCAGTACCTTTTGACAGAGACTTTGATTATCTATTAAACAGACAAAGTATAGGTGTCAAAGCCTAATTTATTAATATCAAAGGTAAGTTTGACTGTGTCATGTGTCTCAGGATGTGAAGGGTCTGTCTTTGTGTGTGGTGTAGGGACATTTAATTGGTAATTTCATACACTGTGATGAACTTCATGCATGGTGAATTTATTGTTTTTTCCTAAGAACTATTCCTTTTAATGTACATGTAATGTGTGTAGGGAAGCATACAAATGTGAATGTACAGCATTATGTAAATACTTGTCTAATATTACAATAATGGAACATCAGGTAATCTGAGCAAAATTTAGCCCCAAACTGGGCGTTACTTACCAAATGTAATCATGAAAAAGTATATCTTATCTTACTATTAGTAGGCAATGTCTTGTTTGTCTGTGTCTGCGTTTTAGTCTAGTCCTGTTATTTTGCTCACTGTGTGAGCTGTTTTTGTGCACTTTCACAATGGTAAAGTTGTTATGGACCTCAGGAAGAATAGCTGCTGCAATGCAGGAGCTAATGGGGATCCTAATAAACTAAACTAAACTAAACTAATGCAGAGCCACCTGACCCAGGTGTGAATGCTGATTGTAACCTTTCTCATTGCATACAAAAGACAGATGTTAGTGGATGTTAGTAGGGGGTTTGTGCGGTGGGAAAGGAGCCATACAAACTCCACTGGCTGAAAAAGATGTAATACTGTAAGCTCTGGAGTGTTCTAGAAGAAGTGATTATTTGTCAAACTGATATATACAGAACCACTGTAACACAAACTCAGGAAAAAGTTTTGTTCGTTTGAGCAATGCTTAGTTGTACCACTGGTTCCAGATAAGTTTAAGTTGTAAATAATTCTTCTAAAATTTTAGATTCCTTTGAAGAAACTGTAGACACCCTGGAAATTGAAATCATTTAAATTCATCTGCTTCTTCTTAAGTGCATAATTGCCATGTTGTTTCTATACAAGGAAACCCCACAAGCCTGTGTCTGCTAAATGTTTGCCACAGATGCTCACACACACACACACACACACACACACACACACACACCACAAGGGATAGGGACACAGAAAAACACTATCATTCTCCACAGAGAAGCCCCACTTACTGTCAGCTCTAAACACCCTCTCATTAGCTTTTCATTGCAGGCTAATTGGCCTTGAATTGTGTGGCAAACAGCAGCCGGCAGCCTCCACACCCCGGACACACTGCTGCCGCCGCTGGCTCTGACCCTGCTAATACACAGCTATATATTAACAGCTATTCTGCCTTGGCTACCAGCTCGCATGCTGACAAAGCAACGCACTAGCACATTGTGAAGAGGTGACAGAGGCAACATAATGTATAGCAGCAGGCTGAAAATAGTTCTTTACTAAAACAAACCATGACTCTATAGGGAAGCTCCAATCTATCAACTGGTCACAATATGCACAATAAACAATGCATCAATCAGAAAAAAACTACTGTATAATAAGTGGGGAAATAAATCAACCCCTTTTTTTGTAATGATGGCGAGGCATCATTACTGTGCCTCCCTCTTTTTCACTGGCTGATCCATCATGGCTACGTTGACTTCCACCACTACAGTGAAAGTTTATATTCATGTGTAGCCCCACACTGATTCCAGATGGTGCTGATGACTTTGGTGAAACTGCTTAATTGGACGGCATCAAATATTCCCAAAACCATGACATGGTGGTGTGTAAAGCCCCAGTAAATCCTTAGTAAATTTGTTTCAAATGACACAGTCACAAATTGGATTCCTCTGCTAAAATTTAAAAAGATACGTAACAATCAATTTTAGTTTAAATACCCCCTTCACCAGAGGTGTGGACTTGAGTCACATGATTTGTACTCCAGTCAAACTTGACTCACAAATTTCATTAATTTAGACTTGACTTGACAAAATAAAAAATAAATACTTGCAACTCAACTTGGACTTTAACACCAATGACTGGGGACTTCACTCGGACTTCACTTTAAGTATACTTAAAAAGCCAGCCACAAATCAATTAATTTCTCTTAAGTTCTTAAAATACAAGCATAAGCCCTATTCATTCAGCAAGTAGACATATAATTATCCAGATCCACTTTGTTTGAACCAATCTGACAGCATCCAGTCGAGTTGTAGGACAGAAACATGAAGAACTAGCATTATGTTACTGAACACCAGTTGGAAAAAAAATGATAACCAAAGATAGTTTCATTTATGTACAAAAACTACAGGTGGTTGACAAGAAACAAGATCTTGCAATATGCAAGACTGTTAATAAAGCTTAACTGTCTATTGTGCATTATGACACATTTAGGACTTAAAACTCAAAGTTTAGGACCTGGGACTTGTCAGTCTTGACTTGGGAGTTACAAAACACTGATTTGGTCCCACTCAGAAAATGCATTAAAACCAAGACTCAGGCCCCCAGTAGCTACACTTACACTGCTCCCATGTCAGTAAGGTTCATAACAATATCCTCTGTTAATATCTAGATATTACATTTAGCAGTCATCCAGAATACATAGAAATGCAGCCTGATATGAAACCTTTGTTTTAATGCCTACCCATCCACTTAATGGCTGGAGTTTCATTCTGCAAATTCTGCAATCCAAGGCAGGAAAGGTGATGTCAGTCCATCCACTAATCCCCACCTTCACAGATAACCATATCAGACTGTCTTAAACTGTTTAGTTTAGCAAGGCTTCAGCATTAGTAGATCGAGAATAGGGGATGTGAATGAGCATAAGGGAGGACACAAATTTGATTACAACAATGATCTGTAAACTACCAGCTCCCTGGTAATAGTTCTGCTACTATTACTACTGGTAGTTCAGGTGGCTTACATTATGAATTAAGATTAGGTTTAGGAAAAGAATCATGGTTGGGCGTCATCACATTACATAGTCAACGTAAAATTACATACTTAAAGTAAACTTACATACCGTATTTTTCCAAATAGTAGCCCGGGCGTTTATTTCACAAAATCGATTTTGACCCCAGCCATTTAAAAAAAACAGGCGGCTATTTGCTCAAGGCTTTTTTTTTTTTTTTTTGCACCAGGCCGTTATTTGGTTACAGTGCCTGTCCAGTATGTTTTTTAGTGCAAAAATAGGTGTATAATGTAAGGGTGAGTTTGTGTACAAAAATCACTAAACGTTTAAAGTGGGTCATTTTTTTCATGTACACGGGTTTCACCGCTGGGTGATGCTATTGCATCATACCAGTAAAGCCCCATTTATCCAAATACCAACCGAACAGACCATTTAACCAACAGTTACAGGCAGCCACACCGAAATATCGCCATTCCGACGGTCCGCCAGCCCGAATTCTGGTCCCTGAGTCCTGACAGTAAGCAATGGCAAGCCTGTAGAAGCTGTATTCCCCATGCATGTCAGCGATTTTCACCAGGAACGCACGCGAGTAATTCAGTCTGACATTACCAGTTTTTCAGCGAACTCTTCTGGTAATTTTATTAAAAGGCATGGCATATCGGTCCACAGTAACTTATTATTATTATTATTATTATTATTGGGTCTCATAAGAGTGGGCTACAATGAGTACTGGGCCATCAAATCACAGCATCCACGTTGAGAGGACATGGAATTGTGTGCGCTTTTACGCATGTGGGTCAAGGTGATCACGGATATTTGATGTGGGAAAGATGTAGCCAGATGTATTACCTGTTTTAGATACGTGGCTGTCTGTCCGTCCATCCGTCCATCCGTAGAACGAGTCATGCGCACCACTTCACCACCGACCCGTGCGTAAAAGCGCAAACAGTCCCTCAAGGAGGGACAGCCATGAGGCAATGAATGAGGAAATAAATGCCCGGGCGTTTAATCGGACCGGCGTTTAATACGCAAAATGGGGTCAAACCCCCGGCGGCTATTAGGTGCCCAGCGGCTATTTGGAAATATACGGTAGGTTAGATATAGGGGTAAAGGGTTTTTTTGGGGGAGTTTTTCCTTATCCACTGTGAGGGTCCTAAGGACAGAGGGATGTCGTATGCTGTAAAGCCCTGAGGCAAATTGTGATTTGTGATATTGGGATTTATAAATAAAATTGATTGATTGAAATTGATTGAATATTACAAAGGTTAGGTTTAGGAAAGTAAAGTTAGGGTTAGGAAAAGAATCTTGGCTCAGCATCATCATGTTATGTACTTGATGTAAAGTTATGTACTTAAAGTAAAATTACGTAGCTTAGATTAGATAAGTAAAATTACAAAGGTTAGGTTCAGGAAAAAGTTACGTAGGTTAGGTTTAGGGGAAAAAAATCATGGTTGGGCATCATCACATTACATACTTAAAGTAAAGTTACATAGGTTAGATTAAGATATGTAAAATTACTAGGGCTGACCCAAAAAATTTGAAGCTTCGAAGCTTCGAAGCTTCGTTCGATGGCACAGGATTCGATTGTGAAAAAGAAATTTGAAGCTTTGGCGCCTTTTTTTTTTCGTTTTTTGGGGGGATGCCTTAAATGCAACACTAACCCCCACCAGTCCGATACTGACAACGAGTGCACTCAGAGCTGGCAGACATGTCCAAGAGGTCATCAGATGTGTGGTTGCACTTTAAAATATGCCCCGACAACCCCCAGAAAGCAGAGTGCCAGATTTGCCAAAAGCAATTGGCATATTACAACTCAACAACAAATTTGGGAAATCACTTGAAAAACGTAAGTAGTAACTAGTAGGCCTAATAGTATGGTTGTGGAGTCATCCGGTCTGATTTTTACATGAGTTGCCTAAAAATGTTTCACAGTAAATCAGAGAACGGGGATATTATTGCCACTCATTATTTGAAATGGATAAAGGTATTTTTTACTGGTGAGTTAAGGGAGAATAGCCTATATATCATGTAATTAAAAAAGAAAAATCCTCCGACAAGGAAATAGAAAGCCCAATGCACAATGGAGACCTGCTATTATCCTGCTTGAACACAGATGACTAAATTCTTTCAACAATGTGACTCAAAATAATGATAAAATAGATTTTATTGATGTAAAATATGCATTTTCCAGTTCCACCGGTCCACTCTGAGTCTGGTGTCAGAGACACTTCTGATGCTCTGAGTTGCGCATCTGTTTGATTGAGCTGCAGTGTGCGCCGAGGGTTTTAATTTAGTGTTCAATCAAAAGTTAAACACTACTTATCACCAACCATTAGTGTTTTTATAGTATTTTTATCTTAATTCTAGTGTTGGAAGAAACTACGTTTTTGCCATATTTTTTTTTTTTTACCTTTACCTTTATACTACTTTGTTCTTTACTCTCGCCTGATTACATGGGTGTTACACAAAATCTGGTACTTTCCTTTTTGTATGTAGAACAGTGCATGAGAATATCCTGGTTGGGGACATGGAACAAGATAAGGCACTCATGGATTTTTCACAGAATTACTCAATCTTCTATTTTCTCTACAAAAACAAAAATAATTGCAATATCATGAATACTACAGACTGGTAGCTTGATAGTGTTATTTATTAGTAGTAATTAAGTTAGAAAACTAGATTTAGTGTCAGGTTACTCTTTAAACTGATGAGCAGTATCAACAACAAAAGGCTTGATTGCTGTGTGCAAATGCCATTTTGACCTGCAAATTTTTATTGCACCATAGGATCATGGTG
This sequence comes from Epinephelus lanceolatus, assembly GCF_041903045.1. NCBI lineage: Eukaryota > Metazoa > Chordata > Actinopteri > Perciformes > Serranidae > Epinephelus > Epinephelus lanceolatus. The sequence goes on along the minus strand of NC_135737.1, from coordinate 4,017,817 downwards.
CCTTTATCTAACTAAAAAGCAAGGATAAGCTGCAACACAGTCTGGATTGCCACGTTATCACAGCACCATTGGTTACATACAACCAACAGCCATACATATCTGATACTAAATCTGTATCTAGTGCAGTGCTAAATCATGTCTAGATCTGGACTGTTGTTGTTGAGTTTGATGTAAGATGTGATTCAAGCATCATCACAATTCCAGACACAAAAACATACACCATCTGAGTTAAAATGGTGTCAGTTAAGACGCTTCACTGCCAAATCCTTCTATGCAGCAAAACACAGGGACTGCTTTCTGCCCTACTGTGATAATTACAGCCTCCTCTATCTGGAAAGAGTGTACGAAGACAAGCAGAGAGACAGACTGGCAGACGAGAAGGAATAGAGAGCATTAAAGGTGGAGGAGAAAATAAACAGCACAACAAGACAGAAGGAGGAGACTGGGGAAGAGAGAAGGGGAGTGTGTATTATCTCATCCATACAGAGAACTACAGCACAATGGTGCCTACAATCATGACTGTCAACTCTGGTTAATACATCAATCAGCAGAAAGGCATCCATTGGGCCAGAAAAACTCAATTACCCATGATCCATCCTTTGTCTTTCTGCTACCATTTCAAAAGACATTGCTTAAAAATGCATCAGACAACTCAAAGTATGACCACTTCAGACAAAATTTGGTGTTACATAGCCATAACTGAATAGATTTGGTTGTACAATTCAATTTACAGAGGGAGCCAAATGTGTTGCACTGGTATACTGAATAAAACAGTGACTGAGACTGTGAGAGGAAAATACAAAGAGGGAGAGAGGAAGGACATGCCTACTGATCTCAGGTACACTGTGTACTCCACTGCTAAATGAACACTATATTACTGCATAGATTTGGAAGATGTACCAAGAACATTAAGAACGAAGCAAAGGTTGTCAACAGCTGAGGGGGGGGTATTTCCCGATGCAGACAGTGCATTTGGTCAACACATTCTGACTCATGCAAGCCAGCCATTGATATTCATTTTCCAATTCCCTGATATATTTCTGTTCTCTCGTAGATTCCCATTTTTTAAAAAATTGTGCCGCCATTAGGCATAGCATAGTAACGTTGTCACTAACAAATAACAAGTGACACTAGTGAGAGACTTCTCATTGGGCATTCTCTAGCTCCACTCTACTTCAGTGTGCCAGGGCACTGTTTAACAAGTTACAGTGAAGGCTGGGAAAGCTTTTTGAATGGAGTGTTATCTGTCAGCCAGTGGCAGCAACCACATAATTGTCAGGTGACAGCGGCTGTGGCTCAGAGGTAAAGCAGGTCGTCCACCAATCAGAAGATGCTCCCGATGGCTGGGCGGTATGTGAGAGCGTGTGAATGGTTACTGAGTAGCAGGTGGCACCATGTACGGTAGCCTCGGCCACCGGTGTGTGAGTAGGTGAATGTGATTCAGTAGTGTAAAAATGCTTTGAGTGATCTGAAGACTAGAAAGGCGGTATACAAGTGCAGTCCAATTACCATTTACAGCTTCTGCCTATACGTGAAAAGCCATGGTAGCTTTTTTAGTTGATAAACAATAGGCTGCATGGACAGTAATGTTCACGATAGGTTTTCTGCAAGCCTGCATGACATTTACCAATTCTCTGTCTTATCTTCGAGAACTAGCACCACCATTAGCCATCAGCTAGTCTTTCGCGAGTTGCCATGTAAACACAGCACTCCTGCAGGGCAGGCTGATTGACCACGGTGAGAAAGGATGCTATAAAAGTGGAGTAAATTACGTCTTTTCAAGTCAATTTTACATGGGGCGGCTTCAGGGCACTTGGATTACGACGGACGAGCTGTTCTGGCGTTTTTGAAATGCATTAGCGGAGTTTTATTACATTTTCAAAATGTGGGTTCCATGTACTTCAAGTGTAGTTGTTATTCCGGCTAGCTGTTATTCTCCGATACCCTGAACGAGTTTTGTGGATTAAAAAACTACACTGGACTGCTTGTCGGCATGAGGGTCAGTAAGTACTGACCTAAAGTGGCCATTTCCTTTAAAGAGTAACTAAACCCTAAAACCATTTTTTTTCAGCTGATAATCATTGTTTCTGGTTGTATAGTAGTGTTACTGACTGATCCGGCTCAAAATCTTGACAGTTTAGTGCTGTCAAGATTAACTGTTGAAAATCTACATTTTATTTTAAAAATGTGCTATGGAGTGCCCTCTACAGCTTGAAACCTGGTTACTACATTTGAATTTACATTACATTACATTTGAGGCGAATGACTCTTTTTCGAGGCAAATGATGTCACTAACGTCCACGCTAAAGCCTGCCCTCCTCCCTTTACTTCTCCCCTTACTATAAAACCATTCTGTCTGCAGTTATCAAACTGATAGCGAGTAGGCTGGATCAGAGCAGAGAGAATAGCTAGTAATTTGTCGAATTGTATTGTTAGCATAGTGTATTTTAATGTAGGTTTACAGTTAGTGTTTATACTATTTAGGTTAGTTGGTCAAGGAGAGGCGCCGAGGCTCGGGAGTATATGTGCGGGGCGGCGAGGGAGGGATGTGGAGGGCCGCTGCGCTGTGAGAGAGAGCCGAGCCTCGGGAGTATATGTGCAGGGCTGCGAGGGAGGGAGGGGTGGATGGATGGATGGATGCGGTGGGCTGCTGCGCGGTGAGCCCAGGCTCCCAGAGAGGGAGAAATAGAACCAAGTAGGATAAAATAAGTCAAAGTGTGGAGAAGGGGACCGGCTGAGCTCTGACCGCCTTCCCTTCTGCCCGTGTGACACAGTTAGGGGCGGTTTTCCAAGTTACCATCGGCACAATGAAAATAAGTTGAAGTGTGGAGGAGAGGGACCAGGTAAAGAGGCCGACCTCCAGGGAAGCCCTCTCCTCTCTCCCTGCAGCGAAGGACAATCTTCACTCCACCCCCGTCCTCAGCCACTCGCCTGTCTCCCCACAACCCCACCCCCTCCCTCCCCCTTCCCTCAGCTCCACCTATCTTTTCTGAATTTTTTGAAATCAAGCTGTGGGAGGAGTAATGCCCAGAGAGGGGGGTTTAGTTCCCCTTTAAGAAGCTAGTACAAAATGTTTATGTTAGTCCATCATATGTCCTTTGGGTTTAATGTCAGATAAAATGGCAATAATTAAGTGAACTGTAATAATTCTAAATTCTGTAATTCTGTAATAAAGTAAGATGATCAACCAAGGCCCAGTCAAGATCACTTTTCAAGTCACTTTTTGGAGCCCTACCACTACATGGACATGACTAATACAATTAGCCAATTTTAGATAATCACAGATTTACCAGTATTGGTGTATACTTATATTGGCAGTACTAAATTGCCAAATGTATGTTAGAAGGAATTTAGAAACACAAAGCCATAGCAGGTCCAGCAGGGGGTACTTACAAGTTAGTACTGCAACTGTAAAATGTCGTATTTCATAACTACAAAGATTCTTACCAAAAAAGGACTTTAATGTTGTGTTGATGTTAACCATTTGATGTTCACATTAACAAAAAAGCAATGAAAAAAGCTTCCCATTTTTTATTTCTTTTGTGCAATAATTGAATTTTTTCTTTTTTTAAATTATTATAACAGTAAATGTATCATTTAAGAACAGTGAAGGATCATAAGATTTTTGGTTTCGTGGCAAATAGTCAATTTTAATGACATTACCTTAGCTTCACTGCTTTTAACATAAAATGACAAATGAACCATTTGGTAGAGCATGTTTTTAAATAATTATTTGACCTTTGTTAGACCTTTGTACAAAGTCACATAAGTCTGTTCAGAAAGACCTCTGGAACTATAACATGTCAAATAAACATGCATACCTTTGTAAATCCCACCACACAGAGCCCTCAAACCTGGAGTGACTTTTTGTTACTAACTTTGTGTAAGAGGTGAACTGAAAACACATACTATTTAAAGACACAGCGCCATCTATGGGATTCTTTTAGTATAACATAACTAAACTGAATGGTAGAGATAGCTCATTCACGTAAGGTTCAACACATTTTTTTCCGAAGACATAGTGACTTAAAATGTGCTTTACTAAATGGTTAAGCAGAATTTAAAGGGTTAAATTAAAAAGAAAAAAAATCCTGGACAATATATTAAATTTATAAAAGCTGGAATATCAATATTGGCACTGGCCTAAAAATCCAGTATCTCACTAATGCTTTTTGAACAAGCTTGGTACCAGAGGGACATACGAGAAAAATGAGCCCCTGTTTGTCCGTTAGCAGAGGTAACAAGTAAGAATGTATTAGCCATTGTATTAATACTGGGTGTGTTTGGGCATGTAATACTAGGTGTTTTAATGGCTTTTGGCCTCTGTGGTTTAAGGTAAATGACACCTAGACTGGCAGTGGGCAACACACACATACAGCTCCTGCCTAATGTGCTATCAGGTGGATATAGCCCCCGGAGTAATGGTGAAATGGTGACAAAAACAAGTGGCCGTATATCATGAATGAGAGAGAACAGAGAGCAGACCTGCACCATGATTATTAATGTCCCAGTCCTTAACTCGCCCCCATTTTCCACACACACCACACACACACACACACACACACACATTAAGCTGTTAATGCTATCCAGTGTTTATGTCCTTGGTGTGTATGTAATCTAGCCCAGAGTAATGGATGAGCAATTAACAGTGATGAAAGCAGAGCAGCACAATCATTCACTCAGACCATTGAACACCCCCTCACACAGTGTTGTCCTCAGCACACGGTGTACACAGGCCTTTATTTTCACACTTTTTATCAACCTCATAAGTCCAGCGGGAAATGTCACAAACCGCACAAATTCCAGTCAGGCTGTTTCCACAAAATGTTTCAACAAGAGGTAGACTCTACCAATCACCAATATTTTACAGGTAAAAAAACAAAAAAACAATTCAAAATTATTATTATTTTTTTTTTTTTACACACACACACATATATATATATATATATATATATATATATGGGCTTGTCCTTTCATGATGGTTCATCCTCCTCTTCTGCATTCTCATGTTTCTGCTGCCTGAGGTATTTACTTCGGGCAGCTTATCTTTGGGGGCCATCTGCCTGATGTATGCCTGTTGTTTCGTCCTGGACAGTGGCTCTGACACTCACCAGTCCTTGGCCCCCCTCAATACGCTTAGTGTACAGTGTCAGGGTGCTGGACTTAGGATGAAAACCTCCATGCATTGTGAGAAGCTTCCTTGTCTTGATATCAGTGGCCTCTATCTCTTCCTTTGGCCGGCTTATTATACCAGCAGGGTATCTGATGACTGGCAGCGCATACATGTTGATGGCTCAGACCTTGTTCTTTCCATTCAGCCAACTTTTCAGGAACTGCCTTACTCCTTTTAGGTATTTGGCTGTGGTTGACTTTCTTGCTACCTCCTCGTGGTTCCCATTTGCCTGCAGGACCCCAAGGTATTCGTAGCTGTCTTGAACATCTGCAATTCGGCCTTCTGGTAGTTCAGCCCCCTCGGTTCTGATCATCTTCTCTTCCTTGGACACTATCGGACCACACTTATCTAGTCCAAATGACATTCTGATGTTATTGCTGCAGATCCTGGTGAGGTGGATCAGTGAGTCGATGTCTCGCTTACTCCTGGCATACAACATGATGTCATCCATGTAGAGGAGGTGACTGATGGTTGCTCATTTAGCATTTGCTAAATGCTCATTCTGCATTTAGCCCCTCTCGCTGGGGTTACTTGTATAGTAGCATTCCAACAGTTCCATATTTTCCGCTCTCATCCATCTATATCTTGCTACATTTCTCATCAGGTTGTCCTAGTTCCCCAATACCTGACGTGGACCTTGATGAGTCAGTCGACGTCCGAGCCGGAATGACTCTTGTTTTTGCGGATTCACTCATCCTGAGGTAGGCTAGTAGCATTAAGAATCTTGCCTTAGGGTCCAGATTGGATATGTGTTACCTGCCCTGACTGGGATATATAAAATATATATATATATATATATATATACATACACACACACACACACACACACACACACACAGAGAGAGATCAGCATTGTCCATACTGAGATGTGAGAAGATCTGGAGTCTCTGGGAGATCTGGAAGAGGGGAGAGTGCTGGACCCCACCAACCAATCAATTTCAAGAATGCTTTTTTTCCTGAACATTCCGTTGGCCAATAGGGAGGTGCCAGCCAGCTCCTCAGTGCTGGTATAGTGAGAGACACAAAAGAAGAATTCCTTCTGTCAGCATTCACACACACACACACACACACAAACGCACGTTACTCTCGTATTGTCAGCTTTGCTCCATTGGTCTCATTCGAAGTGTGTCACATCACTCTTCTCTACTTTTCACATGTTCCTTTATTCTTTCTTTCCTTCCTCCTTCCTTTTCTCCTAAAGCCCCACCACCTCCTCCCAGTTATTTCCTCCTCCTTCCTTCCTTCCTTCCTTACTTCCCTTTCACCCTCCATCATTTGCTCCTTTTATTCTTTTCCCCTCCTGCGCTCACTGTTTCTTTCTTACTGTTCTTCCCTCTTCTTTATCCTCTCATTATTCCCTCCCAGGGGCGAAAATCCCATTTCATAGTTGGGGGGGACAATAAACTAAATTTCAGAGAATAATTCCAGGGGGGGGACAAGGAAAAAAAGTTGTGGCCTGTCTTTTATACAGCATCTTTTACCGCAATTTGATGCTTTAATTTTCTCTCTATCTCTCCAACAGGCAGGCATAGGACCTTTCTTAGCACTGGCTGAGTCCACCTGCACATGTCCAGATTTAAAACAAAATGATTGAAATCAAATTAACATGTACACATTGACAACAGTCAGTTGCGCCGTGCTGTCCAAGGTGCTAAGTGTGTCTGGAGCAGAGCAGGTCTCTGTCTCCCTGTGCGCAGTGGTGTGAATATTTATGCTATTAAACGGAGAAAACATGTCTCTCATTGTTTAATAGCAGCAAAACAATAAGGCTTCATTCATCAAAGACAGAAACTCAATCTCTCTCCTTCTCTCCCTCTTTTTTCTCTGGCTCAGGTGTGTGGAATGGGTCCTTCGTCTCTGGCTTTGTTGTTTGAAAGAAAAATAACCAATGAAAATGTGTAATACTGAATATTTCGTTTGTTTACAAGGTATTTTGAATTTTGAAACCAGTTTTATTGACCTGTTCGTAATAAATTACTTTTTTTGGACTTTAAACATTTATCTCAGCATTGCAAGTTATTGATAACAAGAGAGTCAAGACTCAAGCCAGCAGCAGCCACATGTGAGAAATGGCTTAACAACTAAACATTTCCTGCAATTAAACTGGTAAACTGGTTTATAAACTGGTGCATAATAGTCGCGCGTAATGACCACTCCTCATCTGTTAGACTGCATGTCTTTCATGTTTGTCTCACTGACAGGTGGAGAGCCTACAGATATTAACTACGAGCCGCTCCGCCACTGACTGCTCTTGTCCTGTCCTCTCCCTCTTCTTTTTCTCCTGTCCTCTCTGACTATCACTAAACTCTAAGCTTAATCATTAGCTTTTAGCTTAGCAGCACTCGTAATTGAGTAGGCTTTTGAACAATGCACAAGAAATGTTGCAGACAGTTTATATTATCAGCCTGGGCCTGGGGCTTGTTGTAACAGTAAATGGGATGTGTTGTAACATGTCTGTGTGAATGTACTTCTTACCCTGTGATGCACGATGTGGGCAGCCGGGTCCAGCCTAGCCCCGCCCGTTGGAAAGAGTGTGGGATATACCACTACTAGGAATGGGAGGGGGGACTAAATCTTTTAAGACTTAAATAGCACATTATTGCGCAATTATAATGAGCACCGCTTACATTGTGTTTTCAATAAATACTACTGCATTGTTCAAAAATTATTAATTGTGTCTCAAATTATTCTAGGGGGGGACAGCTTTACTGCAAGGGGGGTCATGTCCCCCCTGGGATTTCCGCCCCTGCTCCCTCCATCCTGCCTTGACTATTTTCCTCTCCTTCCCTTCCTCTTCTCCTCTCTTAGTTTAACTTTCCTTTGCTTCCCTTTCACTTTGCCTTTTTTTTCTCACTTACCCCCCTGCTCAATTGTACTCCTCTGCCCCTCCTTCCTCTGTGTGTGGGTGGTAATGAACTTTCAGTATGTGTGAAAACAGGTGATATCAACCCATTCTCTAACTCTGTAGAGAAAACTGAATTTACATTAGTTAAGGGTTCATCTTTCTGTTTCCCTCCCTCCTTTATTTTTCTTCGCTCTCCTCCCCTCTCTCTCTCTCTGCATTCTGTGGAAGTCTAGTCAATACTGAGCGCTAATGATTTTAATTGGCTCCTCTCTGTGTGGTGTCCAGGTTTTTTTTTTCCTTATATCCTTGTCTACACACAAACACATATTAAGGAACTACCGAGGGGCACAGAAGTGAGTTGTGTGTGTGTGTGTGTGTGTGTGTGTGTTTGTGTGTGTGTGTGTGTGTGTGTGTGTGCGCGTGTGTTTTCTTCCCACTGAAGGAGGTTAGAGGCTTCACAGAATCAGTGGGAGGGTTTAATAGGAAGAGGGTCACATTTCTATGCGGCTGCTGTGTGAACTGCAACCGACGAACTCTGTTCATGTTCACTACAGCCACTAACCTCTAGGGCTGTCTCGAATATCTTAAGCAGCACATTCTGTGCAATCACGTGCAAAAGAGAAAGCGCACTGGTAATCACTTTAATGCTGCAGCTAGTAAAGGTGGAGCTCATTTTAAACACTTTAAATACTGCTGGGTAGTTAAATCTATAAATATACATCATCATTTATTAGTTGGTTATTATAATTAAGTCAGTAGGGTTAGGCTCTAGACCCCCTGCCACTCTTTACCAGAAAATGTGGTTATAGATAATGACGAATGAATGAATGAATCTAAGTCTTCAAAATAACTGTTGCAGACAAATAAATGTTGTGACATAAAATGCACAATATTTCCCTCTGAGATGTGGAGGAGTTTTAGTATAGAGTAACATAAAATAATACATTTAATAGCATAAAATACTCAAGTACAAGTACCTCAAAATTCTCTAGATTTTAACAATAGCAGTTGCAAAGAATTCTGTTTCTACCCATTTCTAATTACTAATAACTACTAATATTTTTAACATCACAATTCATGATAAATCTGGAAAGGGTAACTAAAATGTCAGAGTGCATTAAAAAAGCATCAAAATAGAGCTTGGTCATAAAACAAAACAAAACAGAAGGACAATACCCCAGGCCCCCCACAGAGGTCCAGGCTAAGCCCCCAATACCTTCAAATCCAAGAAACACCCTGTCATCAAACCCATTGATAACTGTTAGGTAACTTTAGCCGTGTGATGCTAACAGTTAGCTCTGTGACTCTGTGCGTGTGTGTGTGTGTGTGTGTGTGTGTGTGTGTGTGTGTGTGGACTATCTTCAGTGTCCTTGGTGCTAAATAGAGCTATCATAGTGAGCGGAGACCAAAGAGAGAGAGGGGGGCAAGGAAGATGTCTGAGCTCTACAATGAAACAAAAGTTTACCAATTAAAAAAAAACACTTGGCAGTCTATGTAAACAATGTGGCAGGCCGCTACAAATAAATATACATATGGAAAACACAGAGGTTTTTATTTATTTACAATTTCTTTATTGTAATTTCTTTCAAAACAAATAATAGCCAAATCCCAAAATAGAAAACTAAATACCTACCCAACAAACAAATATGCAAATACTCAAATATTCCTACTAACTTTATCTGCACAGCAGCTACACTGCATATAACTGACTTTACAATAAACCCAATACAGTATGTTGGTGTTGAAAAAATGAAGAAAAAAAAAATCATTCCAGTTGATTTCAAATTCTTTTCACAGTTTTGCCTATTATTTCAATTAGTAATGAGAACATCATTTTCTGTGGGGCTGCAGCCGAATCACACATTTAAAAGTCCAATTCAAATTCTGATTAGCCAGTTTTGGCCCTATGGTGTGAATATTTGGGACAGCCTCCTATATCCATTGTTAGGTTGGCTATTTTATTTATTTTTTTAAATTTTATATACTTTATTAATCCCCCCGAGGGGAAATTAAATTTTTTTACTCTTTTGTCATTAATAAACAGGTCCAAAAGACACACACATGCACAAACAGGACCTATACATGCACAAAGTGGAGAGATGTCAGAGTGAGTGCCTTGCTCAAGGGCACCTTGGCAGTGCCCAGGAGGTGAACTGGCACCTCTACAGCCACCAGTCCACGCTCCATATTTGGTTCGGACAGGGACTTAAACAGGCAACCCTCCGGTTCCCAACCCAAGTCCCTATGGACTGAGCTACTGCCGCCCCAGTACTGTGTAATTCTGAGACAAAACCAGTTATTAAAACTTTGAGGCCTTTGAGGTTCAAATGGTGGCTGCTTGACTGAAGCTTTAAATGACATTTAGGGAGCAGCCCTACCAGGGCAGAACTAAATGTAATGGAAATAGAGAAGAATGATAGAGAGGAGGGCAGAGACACACGATGTGTGCCCTGTTTCCTCACCTTATTTCTGCTCATCGCTCTGATGCTCTCTGCTCTGGTCCTGAATGTTAACAAAGTCGGCTAAAGCTTGAACCACTTCTCTGACCACTGTCCAGTGAGACTACTACTTCAGCTGGCAGCGCTGGCAGCAGTCATGTAGGTAAGATGTTCCGCAGTGCACTACGATTTCATTACTGAACTATGACCAAAATACACAATTTTATTTCTCTGACTGTGCAAATCTGATGTTCTCATAATATCACAGATGATGATCAAAGGTACTAAAACATCCTCTCGGTCAGGTCTGACAGGTAAAATACTAGACTCCATCTCGCTAAGCTATCTTGTTTGGTTTGTTTTTAAACATTTTCAGGTTGCCTTTGAAGAGATCTCTGTCCACAGCAAAACATATAAACAACCTACAACTAAACAGCTAAATAAATGTCTTCATCAGTGTCTTTTCCAACAGAGGGACAGACAACCAAGTGACCAATTCATTCATTTATAGCCGCAACATCAACAAAATCAGTATAAATACGAGGTAATGACAACAGTCGTATGATCGGCTGTATTCACATTTAAAATGAGTGATTGCAAAGAAAAAGAAATCATAAAGTTGTCCTCTTGACGTCATTATCACACAGCCCATTACTGACTGGTCAGCTACACACACAGCCAGGTACTCTGCTGAGTGTCAGCCTTTACAAAGCTCAAACCACAAGCACGCAACAAAATGACAAAAAGATGTGTCATTCACACTGGTGTGAATGTAGCCTCAGTAGGCCGAAATCATCGAGAAGAATCAAGGGTAACATGATAATTAGCAGAGAGCAAAATAAATGACATGAACCTGTGACTCAACTGGGAAAGAGACAACTGGCAGAGGTGCTGATGTGTGGTATGCAGCAAACCTTCAGACAGTGTGCTCACAGAGAGGATGTTGTAACATGTAGTGTTATGTAGTGGCAATATACTGGTTTATCAGCAGAAAATTTAAAATGTGCAATTTTAAAACCAACTGTTAAATCCATTTATCAAATTGCCAAACATACTTTTCCCATAAATCACACAATTTATTTCACTGTAAACTAAATATCTCTGGGTTTCAAACAATTTGATGATTACCTTGGGCTCTGGGAAAGTGTGATGATCACTTTTTTCTTTGGACTATTTCCTGAAACTTTATAGCCTAAATACTAAACCTATGAACTAATAAAAACTTGTTGCATAGAGCATTAATGAAAATGATCGTTAGTAGCTGCCCTAACGTGATGTTTAGTAGTTGGGACCATAGGATAACATGTTTTATTTTCATTCATAAAATGAATAAAAATATGAAGGGTATTGAAAGACAGTTACCAATGATATAGTCTCTATATACAGACTCTACATTCAGTGAATGTAGAGTCTGTAGGCAAACCCCGGAGATCTTGCCTCCGGAAGAAGAGCGGAAGAGCCCTGGTTTCTGGTTGTAGGCTGTCTGTAGTCCGTGTGATATTGACCAATCACGTTTGAGCCGGCTGCAGTTGTTGCCAGGTTAAACGGTCCGTGCAGTGAACTAACAAGGCGGAACATAATTGCCATCACTGCAAACTCTGAATCCATCGCAATGGTTTAGCATATTTACTTATATATAAACGGAAGCCGGAAACGGAAATTCGCCCCCTCCGCTCAAATCAAACCGGAATGCCAAAAATCAGGGGTCTTCCCCCAGAGGCTGTATCGCCGTCTGCCAGAAGTCAGATACCGAATACAGCCAATGGGTTCTGAGAATGGCAATGATATATCACAATATCAGTGCAACCGAGACTGAAAAAGTGATTTTATTCTGCATTTATTCACTAATAAATGTGGATTTTTATGTTTCAGGCAATTATAATTTGATTGTGTATTTACTACTTACTGCCTCTTACTGAAGAAAACCAAGGATGAAAATAAAACATTTTTAAAAGTACTTTAGGCTAGCATGGTGGGCCATGGCTTTAACCAGTATTCAGTTTAACCACAGATCAGGGAGCCAACAAGAGAGATGGTTTATGTGAGGTGTGTGTAAGCCTTGCAGTCACAAACCACACACAATATTAATAGTGCTGCCACAAGGACAAAATGGCAGCAAAGAATGAAGCAGTGTTTCACACACTATCTCTCCTCCCCCATTCAGCTGCTGTGGAATATGAGAACCTCCCTGTTTACCCAGTCCAGCGCTGTGAAAGAGAGAGAGGAGAGAGAGAATGGATAGTGGGGGATTAGAGAGCAAGTGCTTTGGGAGACGACGAAATGTAAAGACAGAGTGCAGGTCTGTTGAATCACTTACCTGCCCTATAGCTCAACAGAACAACAGGATGGATAAGGCAGAGAAATGAATGGGTGGGGTCTTCTCTGGTTACCTGCTTATTTCGAACACACTGTAGGCTACTGTAAACCTGGGTTATTCTTATACTGGAAAAAGGCCTGGGTGAAACCCAGAAAAGGCTAAAAATGTTATCATGATAAAATATATTTAATATCACAGAAGATATCGCTAGTTATCAAAAAAAAAGTCAAAATCATTATTTCTTTCAAGTTTAAAGGCAGATTTTTGCTACTGAGTGACAGTTTAAGATACTAGACAGTTAACTTGTGGTTTAAACTGTAATTTATTGTCAGAACTCAACAAACACTCGCCAAACAGCAGAACATTTCACAAATCTGAGGTAAATTCAAAACAATTATAATCAAATAATGTCAATAAATAAGGTAATAGTAAGACAAAGAAATCTTAATTCTGTATGATTTATGAAATGTATGAAAGTTTTATTCATGTTACCTTAAATCATGTTATGTCATATCACTCTATGATATGACATAACATGAAACATCCAGGTGGTAAGTTGAGTTAAACTTGCTAACTTACCATAAGCATTAGATGAGAGGATAAACAGCAAGTATAGCTAATGCTATGCACTGAATTCAATCGAGAGGTAGCTGTTATCTGTGGTCAAAAACAATCATACTAAAAATAACTTTATGATCATGTTGAATGTTGTTTTAACATTATACCGTTACTGTATGCAGACCGGTCTCGTCTTCTTCTTCCACTACTACTACTGCCTCTCCTTCTTCTTCTGGTTAATGCTGGGTGGCAACTAGTGTTTACGGGTGAAAGGAGGGTTTAATTATATGGAGGATTTATCAAACTATTTTTCTGTTTCTCTGTGGAGGAATATTATATCCCAGTAATATTATTATTATTATTATTATCATTATTATTATTATTATCACCCAGTCCTACTACATTATACTGACACACTATACTATACAATACGGCTATACTATACTACAACACTATACAATACCACTATATTATACTACAACACCATGCTTTACAATATTGTTATACTTTACGACAACACTTTACTATACAATACTACAAAATTATACTACAACACAACATTGCACAACACTATTACATTATACTACAACACTATGCTATACAATACTACTTTATGACAGTACAACAAAACACTATACTATTCAGAACTGCTACATAATACTACAACTATGCAATACTACTATACATTACTACAAGTAAGTATTGAATACTTCAACATTCTACTGCAACATAATACTATATACAATACTACTGTATCAACTTTAACTGGAAGTTATTCTTAATTATTATTCCTTCATTTGTTGAACCTTTTCACTTTATATAGTGTAAAAAAACAAAACAAAACAAGAATAATCAACAACATTTACTAAATCAGACTGGATCCACCCTGCTGCCATATATGATTTATGGAAGTCATACTCAAAGAGCTTATGTTAACTGGCTGCTTACGTTATGGACCTACTCAGTAGTCAAGAGATGCACTCAATCACATATTCCAATATCTTTTTTCATATCCTGTGAAATTAAAACATCACGCTAATTACTGACTCAGACATTCATCAAAAACAAATCTTGTGCTTTAGGTCTCTAATCCTATGTGAATCATGAGGCTTGGGAGACAAAAGGCAGACCCACAACTGCAAACTATAAGTGCCATTTTCAAGTGGTTGATTACTTTTGCAGATTACATTTTAAATAGTTAATGTTGAAATATGCTTTAACAGGGAACACTTTTCTAAATTTTGGGGAAGAGCTACACACTGTATTTTTGTAGTACAAGATAATTTTTACAACTACTCCAAAAATGACATTTACATTCTAAATGGATGGTAAAGAATGGATTTGTCTGGATTATCTTCACTTGCATTTTTTAGAACATAAAATCCATGAAGTGAAGTCCAGAATTAGCTTTCATACAAAATATATTTGGTAATTAGTCATTGGTATTTAGAAGTATCTGAACATTTTTTTAAGAGACAGAGTAACTGCACTAGCCCTGTTTGATTTTTATTCATGACTTTGTGCTTTGTTGCTCAAATGTATTGGCAGTATTGGAATCTTTTTTTTTTTTTTTTTTTGGCTTTAATTTTTGTTTACTGCTGTACATGCTTATAGACAGCAGGTTTGACACAGATATGATAAAAGACACAGATGACATGTATATTCATGAAACTTAGAGGAACCGTCACTGTTGGAGTTTAGATTTAGTATGTGCTTAAAAGTAACATCTGCCTCCAGTTTAACCTTCTTACTTCCACCCAGGAACATGAATTATACAAGGCAGCAGACTGAAAACTGCAGCTGATTTGCATAACTTTCATACTTAAATATCTTTGTGTTGTTGAACAACCGTAATGCTTCATGATTTATGTATATTTAATGCACAACACAGCTTACAGATAGTTAAATATGCAAAGCTGCTTTAAAAAGTATTCATCATCATCCTCAGATTTTGTCATAAACCTTTGGTAATATAACATGACGCTCACAGCTCGACAAACTACTTATATGTGAATGTGTGAGCACAAAAGCCTTTCACATGTTACAGTGTGATGATTAGAGGAAAAATGGCAGCGCATAAATGTCCAGGTGGGAAAAAAACCCCAACTCAATCATTTAGGATCCTGCTAAAAGAGAAGGAAATCACCTGTCTATTTTATTTTTTGAGAACTGTTTAAATGTGTAATTTTGTGTCAGATTTTATTAAGTTGCACTATTAATATCACCACTAAAGAAATGAGAGGTGATTTTTGTTTAGTTTTTGAAGGTTCTGAAGGCAAAGTGTTAGGTTGACATGTGAAATACATCACTTATTTTGTTGTCTACATTCTTAAAAACATTAATATTTTTTTGTCATATCGCCAAGAATATCTTTATCACAAAAATACCCTGAAATATTGTATTATTTTAGGACCATATCACCCACCCCTATTTGCAACTTTGGTCTAATACATATGATTGAGATTGAAAACTCTCAATGTGATGGTTGACAAAGTGTAGACAAATTGTCCTGGCAACACCACACTGAAAACAAAGGTAAACTGGCTTTTTTATGTGATCGGCATTTAAAGTTCTGTCCTACTCGGCAATCCTTCTGACACATGCATACAGGAGTAAACACAACAGAAGAAATACCATTTGACTGAGGTGTAGCTCCAAGGCACTGCCTCAGGCAGAGACCATCACAGATAACAGTTTATTGATCACTACCTCTTTTTCTTCATCAAACACACACACACACACACACACACACACAGGGACAGATAATGAAACCAAAGGAGCAACCATATCTGTGTCTCCAAGGCTTTGCTCTATGAGAAAAGATACTTGAGCACCAAGGACAACTGCTACCATATCCTCAATACTTCAATAAGATGAGGCTCCCTATCGTACACACACAAACACATTTTATGTGTGTGATATAAATATTCACACACTTACACACTCACACACATATGCACACATAGTGAAAAAGCAGCTTTGACCTTGAAGCTGCCTGAGAAAGTGCTATCTGTGCTCATGGTCATCTGGCAGCTGGATAAGCAGCAGCCCACAGTCACACAGGCAATTTTCTGATCCATACATGTGTTGAATCAGAGAGGATCTGGCTCAGGCTCGTACATATTCATACTGTGCAGCTCCCTCTAACTAATATTGGCTGTGCTACTCTATGTGTGCATGGACTTGCCATGTTTCAGTGGTGCAGGAAGCTTGTTTTGTTCACCAGCAGAGAGGCATGGGTGCTGCTATGATGTGAGGAGATACCCTATACCCCCCCCACACACCACACACACACACACACACACACACACACACACACACACACTTCACAGTGGGTGCATTGCAGAGAAGCAGAAATAATTGCATAAGACTGACTTCGACACCCCATTTACTTCAGTGGCTCAGAAGAAAGGCAGGGGGACAGCTTGGGTGTGTGTGTCTTTGTGTGTAGGTGTAGGCATGTAGGTGTGTATGTGTGTGAACCCTCAAGCACTAAAACAGTTGTGTTTCTTTCCTCCACCCCAAATGATAGGAAACTAAATCCAATCAACCTGCTAGTTTTCAGAGTGTGTGTGCTAATGGCTTATGCATGTGTGTGTATATGTGTGTGTGTGTGTGTGTGTGTGTAGGTGTGTGTGCACATGAGTGTGTCCCGCAGAGCTGTATACACTATAAGCGTGAGAGCTCCAGCTCAGTCCAGACCACCCCTTGCCTCTGCTTCTGTTCCTACTGGGCCCATTTGTTCTGCTCTGGAAGCTATGATCCATTTAAGACTTACGTGTGTGTGTGTGTGTGTGTGTGTGTGTGTGTGTGTGTGCGTGTGTGTGTGTGTGTGTGTGTGGTAGTTGCAGCTTATTCTCTAGTTTTGGGCTCCCCGTGGAACATTATCCCTACTGTGTCCCTCCAAGTGTCTCCAGAGGTCTCTGGCAGCAGACACAGAAAACAAGAGGGGGAGGATTGGTAGGTGAAATGTGAGGAGGAAGATGAGGAGGAGCAGGAGGAGGGATGTCTGATAAAGTGCTTAGGCCAGAACAAAAGAATGGTTTAAGGTTGAGTGGTGAAGTAACTGCATTTCCTCTGATGGCAACTGGATCTTGACTCCACAAAAATGATACTAAAAACAAACTAATGCTAAATTCAAATTCCACTCTTGAAATAGAGTGTGTTCACAGGACAGACGGATGAAAGAGATGGGACAGTTTCCAGTGTTTACTGCTTGTGAGTACTGTCATAAGTCAACGTGGCTGTATGCAGTGGGGGAACCTTCATCTTTGTGAAAATACCTATACATCAATCAAAAAGTTAAAGTCCTACATTCAAAGTCTTCTTAAGGAAAAGTACAGATGCATTAATAGAAAAGATAAACTTAAGTGTCAAAAGTACAAGCACTTATTCTGCAGAAGTATATGACATTATTTAAATGTAAATACTGATGCAACAACGTGCAAGTAGCCTTTTACTCTTGTGGACTTTCATGGTGGAGTTACTTTGAACTACTTTACACAGTTATACCCCTCTGACCAACACATTCTCACTCTGACCTCGTCACATATTGATGTTTGGTCATAGACTTATCACATCGAGATATGATGTGCAAGGTACCCTGGGTGCGTTGGTTGTTGATGTTCTGGGACGCTGTATCAACTTCAGCCTGTTACATGCATTGTCTGTTTTTAAAATACACTTCTGTTTTCACAAGAAATGTACATTCTGCAAACAGTCTCTTTCAAAATCAACGCAATACGTTGGTACAACACTGTGTATTGACGTTTCTTTCCTTCAACAACTGCATGTGCTTACATTTTGCCAACACATGCACGCGAATGGGTTCAGGCAACAAAAGCACATGGCTGAGTTTAGAAAAAAGAACTGAGTTTGGCTTTACAATCACAGGGGGAGGCAAAACCAGGCTCCTGGATGAAGGGTCAGTGGTTGTTGGTCCCTTCCATCACCCCTCCCGCCCGGAGGTCTAGTCAGACCTCCGCTGACTTAAGTTTCACTGTTTTTCTGCTGTGTTATGCCCTGATGCTGCCAGGCACCATAAAACAGTAACTGCAACCAACCATGCATCACGCCGATGTGAAAGGACAGCGTCTTGGTCGGTGTCTGACACTGGAAGTCACTGACCAAGTGCTGGTTTTTGACGAATTTGGAGTGAGACCGGATTGCTTTTACACCAAGGGCTCAACCAGAGTTGAACCAGTGTTGATTTTGTGTTTGAAAGGCTTAACCTGCATTTACCAACTCTGCTTCATGACCCAGGTCTTGAGTTGGGTCAGAAAAGGGTCGTACCAGGGTAAATTTCAATGTGAATGGCACATTAGCAAGTTTAGTCCAGTAGTTTCCAACTTGGAGGTTGAGCCCCAACCTTAAGGTTCAGCCCTGTCCCCAGAAGAAAATGTTGACATTGTGCGTTTCTGCAAACTACAGATACATTACATTTGTATGGGTAATGCGTATTATATCAACGTTTCTAAAATGTTTTATTTTCTAAGCTGACTTTGTTAGCAGGAGGTGGATGGTGCGACTTTGTTATCAGGAGGTGGATGGTGCGACACCAGGGCCTGCCAAGCTGTAGACCACTGTTTGACACCAACAAACAGCGAAACCAGTTATTTTTTCGTGAGTCCTTGCTGCATCTTCTTGGGCTTTGAGTGGTAAATAGTAAATGGGCTTGCACTTGTGTAGTGCCTCTCTAGTCTTTGGATCACTCAAAACACTTTTACACTACAAGTCACATTAATCCATTCACACACACATTTACCTACTGGTGGCTGAGGGTACCATAAAAGGTGCTATCTGCTGGGGGAGCTGGGGATATAACCACTGATCTTCCCATTAGTGACCAACCCGCTCTACCTCTTGCGTACATATATGTATGGGTATATATATATATATATATATATATATATATACACACACACACATATATATATATATATATATATATATATATATATATATATATGCAATGGCAACATTTATTGTAGTGATTGGATTATAAGGTTAATAATTGGGATCATCTTATTTCATATGATTCTGAAGCAGATTTCTGATGCTTGAAGGACATTAGCAGTATGTGTAAAACATTTCAGTGTTCAGATTTGACTGACTCTCAGAAAGGGTGTGATTTTTGACACTAGATGCATCAATTGAATTCAAAGGGTTAAGAAAAGTATGTTCTGAGGCCTATAAAACCCAATTTCCACCGAGCAGTATGGTATGTTTCAGCTTATATTCCATTTCCATTGTGAAAAGTTGTGCATGGTGCCAATGGAACCATTCCATACCATTCCCATTTTTGGTACCCCTTCTGTTGTGGTACCTAGCACACAGATCTGGTACTACAAGGTGGAGCTGTGAACACTGCAGTCTGTTGATTGGTCAATAGTGGATGGTCATTAAGCTCGGGGCTGAGTTGTGGCTGGTTTTGAGGCTTATGTGACCACTGTTCATACCGTGGAGAGTTTTATTAGTAGACTGTAACTATAAAATGAAAAGGTGTTTTGCTGCCTCTTGCAGTAGCGGAGAAAAGAAACTTAATTCACCTGGCCGACTGCTGGTGGCTTTTAAGGTGGAAGGTTGACTGGTAATGCACGATGTCACGATGTGAATCAATCAACACACCTTACATATTCCTTAATACTTTAGTTTTCATATGACATGCACTTTTAGTAATGAGTGGATCTTCAAGCATTAATATATTAATTTTATCCAGGTTATGTATGTCATATTTTCTAATCCTCATTTGGAGAAAAAAAAAAGCATCGCACAGCGCCATTCCTGCGGGCTACAGAACACTAAACCCCCAAGCTTGCCTAAGAAGGACAAAATGCACAAACGGGCTATTCTTAAATATCCCATGGAGAGAGACTCTCACTGCAGCCTGTTTTATTTTGTTCTGACAATGACGGCGTGCAACCTCATTCTGTGGACGATAAACGAGGTGCAAACTTCCCTCTGTGTCACAGATAATAAGGAAATACAGTGAGTGCTGGACAGAGCAGTGAGTGACAACAACCCCGCCCACATTTAAGGGTACTGTTAACAGTAGTCCCTCTTTATGCTGCCTTTATATTTTTACACAGAACCAAACAATCATTCCGCTCTAGTGTTAAGACAGCATGCAGGCAACGCAGAAGCAAAAGAGACATGATAGGCATGACATGAAACACAACAGTGTTGGCCTCTAGTGTGGCATATACACATTGTACTTTCTGAACAATAACAATGGCATTAACATGGCAATAACAATCCTTTACCACCCCTGTTATATGGCTGCTGATCTCCTCTGCTTGGAGGGTAAGGAGCTCCTGGACCTCATTGTTTTCACAATTTTCTGACATTTTTGGCTGCTGTTCTCCTTCTTTGAGTTAGCTGCTAACTGCTATAGCTACTACTTAACAATCCCACGGAAGGTCACACACATAACACGTCAACAAAACATCACATCTGTGCTATCCATGATCCCATCCTCCCAGCTGTCCCCTTTATACAGACATAATTTCTGTGCTGCCACTACCTCCGATGCCAGCTTAAAGGTGAGACAGCTCTGTACCTCCATTCCACAATTGTATTTTTTACACAGAATGGCGAGGCGGCATAATGGCGTGAAATTCCTGCCTTGAAGAGGCAGTGTAAAAGGGGCTATAGTCTTAAGAAAAAAAGGGCGGATACGCAAAAAGTGAGGTAGACGACCTCACACAATCTTGGATGTGTGTTTTAATTTGTCCATGAAAAGCAGAAACTGATTAAAAGCTATTTAAGAGGGCAGCTCCTCAAAGAAGCATTGACTGCTCTCCTTATGCCTGGTCACAACATCTGCTTAGGTGACGTATTACAGGATATTATATGTTACAGGAATCAGATCAAGGCTGACCTACAGTGCGCAGTAACCTTCAGCAGTACATTCAGCTGATAGGTTGTTCAGTAGTAGGCTGCATCATACGTAGCTTCAAGGCTGGAATTGGCTCAGCACACACACAGCGTCTGGAGGCAGTCAGAGCTACTGAGTGTGTGTGTTTGGGAGTGGGGGGTGCTAAACAGCCATTGGATTGCTTTATAGGACCATGTGTTCGCACCTCATGTGTATAGCTGACATTTTGGCTGTGCATACACACACACACACACACACACACACACACACACACACACACACGGTGAGGCTAGCAGGTCAAAAGTTCAGCTCCAACCTAATTAGCAATAAATTCTTCTTGCTGACATTCCAAAATGGCAGCAAACTTATTAAATCATGACAAACACCCACCAAGGCTGCACTGCAGTGATGTCTGTGTGTGCATGTGCGTGAGTGTGCATGTGTTCACTCTCAAACAGCAATTCATTTTCAAATTATTAAGCAGTGACAGGGTTTGTGTTCACCGAGAAGTCTCAGAAAATTTTCCAAACTTTGTAAGTGCTGATGGATAATTCCAAATGCTCGAACTGTTACAAAATTGAACCACATGTAAGGACCAAATGTAAGGGAATGTCAGGAAAGTAAAACAATGCTCCAACAAACAAGTAACATCCACAGCTCAGTGAGGACATTTCAATTTTCAGACTGGATGATGAATGGAGCATTGAAACAGTGGCGCCCCTAGAAATTTTTCATGGGGATGGACAGATAGGGCCACTGAAAATCTTGGGATGGCACACCAAAACCCAAAAAATCTGTCATGCTCAAGTATGGGCTAGTTGAAAACTATGTCAACATGAGAGTTAAGGATTCACATACTAATGTTATTGTTAATGTTACAAATTATCTGTTGTGCACAGACTAAAAACCAGTACAGTTACAGAAGTTACCATTACAGATAAAATAATGGACGTAGCTACTGTGACATCACCCACTGGTTTGTGGACTCCTGTTTGGAAGTTTTCTGGAGCCAGACATGACCTAAAAATCACCTGAAGGCCTTTATTCTAAGTACTGTGTGTGTATGAAAGCATGATCTTCTTCCTCTGTGCCAACTATTAAAAACACATCACTTCATGACATAAGATAAGATAAGATAAGATAAAATAAGATAAGATAAGATAAGATAAACTTTATTAATTCCACACTTGAGAAATTCACGTTCCCCCATTACCATGAACACACACACTGTGGTTTTTGCTGTCCATACAGACAGTGTGGATTTATCTAGGTCCGTTTAGCATTTCCACCACAAACAGTACCTTTAAATGTTGGTGGGGTTGTTGTCCCTCACTGCTCTGTCCAGCATTTGCTATATTTCCTCATCGATGGAACATCTGAACTTCGTTTACTGTCTGCAGAACGGAGTTGAACAACATTTCCAGAACAAAATAGAACAGGCTGCAGTGATGGGATATTTAAAAATAGCGGGATTGTGCATGTAGTCCTTCTCAGGCAAGCGCAGCCGGCCAGAGTCAACAGGAATGATGCTCTGCAACGCTTTTTTGTGTGGGGGATTATAGTGAGGATTATACATGCAGTGAGGATTATATATGCAATTGACATAATTTGGTCAAAATTAATATATATATTTTATAAATATATTATACATATTATAAAACGAGACAATGACAAGCTAACATAGATCTTGATAATAAAAACTAAGAAAAAAACGGCAATCAATATGTTAGTGGTGGACTATCGGACATTGAAAGCCAAGAATAGCCATGCTTGTAATTATCTTCAAATGCAGAGTGACAGGCTGGTAAACTCAAGCAAATAGTCTGCACCAGGATGTTTCATTAGCCGCTGACTGGCAGCAGAGCAAGCAGCCACCGGCTGCCAGACTTCACAGCTGATCCCTGCAGGACTTCACTTAGATCAGGACTGTCTCAGGAAGGTTTATGGTTTGATGCTGTTTGACAGGCAGGTAGGAGGCTCAGTTATCTGTGATTGTAGCTGTGCTGTAAGTAAACAGTCTGAACTCAGATCATTTTTTTCTGACAGAGATGAAAGTTTAGTTTTAATCCAAAACTCTGTGAGAGGACACAAATTTAAACCTCCAGACTAACATGTTGCAGATTATGAAAGAATTCAGGCTTTAATGAAGTTATTTTTCTGCTTCTTAACAGTGAGATGGATGAGTCAGAGTTTACAATGAACCTGGGTACAAATCCTAGTTATCTCAGATTAGTTATTGGTGGTGTTTAAGTTGAGAGCATGATCAGTAAGTGTGTGCTCGTAAATTACCCCATGACCCTGTCAAAAACTGCTGGAGAACTGACAGTTTGTAAGTGAGTAGAAATTATTTGTAGTTGTACAAAAAACCTGTCTACATGAAATTTTTTATACAACCTGCCACCTCAGACTAAAACTATGAAGGATAAAATGACTACAATGTGGCTAAAACTAATAAACATTTTCAGATAGAGAGTAGGATTTAATCTAAAATAGCTGTCAAAATTAACACTGCAGTCTAATCTTTGGCAGTATGCAACACACCTGTGCATAACCCTGGTGGCAGAGGGTCAGGAGGTGGAGCTTCTACCACCAGGGTTGTGCACAGGTGTGTTGCATACTGCCAGTAGGCTCATTTGAGATGAACTGCGCCTCGCTGGAAAGTGGATGAGAGCAGGTGACAACAGCAGGCTGCGGTGACAAAAAGAAAGTGGGACATTTTCCCAACAGTTTCCAGCAGCCTTTAGTCTGTACAGGAAGTCACAGAAACACTCACATCCCGTTAGATCTGATGCTGATTTATTCAAATGTAATCAGACCCATATATCAGTTTGTTTGCAGCCTCCAATTCATTTAAATCAAAATCAAATCAAATTTTATTCATATAGCACATTTCATACAAAGTAATCTCATTTAAGTATTACAAGGTAGCCTATTATAAAGCTTTACAGGTGTTATGTGAGTTCTATTTATGGTTCAACCTTCATTTTACAGGAATATCATGTAAATCAGCATCATATCAGTTTGCTGCTGTATATAGCTGTATAGTATATATATATCATTTAAAAAATAATCAGATAAAGTCAGGGCTTCGCATCTGTGCAGATGTTTTTTTAAGAATCCTCACATCCCACAAGTCTCTGTGTTGCTAAATACTTATATAATAATAATTAAACAGTCCAATGTTAATATACAATAGACTAGCCTACGTATAGTTTATGATCTGTGATATGAATGAATTTAGTCACTCTGACTACTAAACGTCACCATCAGCCACACAACATGTAACGTAGTGTTTTAAAAGAATAAACCTTCATACAGGTCAGACAAATAAAACTAAAATCTCTCCAATTCAACAAGCATTTAAGTTTATATAAAACGTCATATTGTTGAGTCAACATTTAAACCAATCAGCAGTAAGACCAGGTGAGAGCCTGGTGTTTCCCATCATGTCCTGTGTCTTGCGGTTGGTGGAGAGCAGCTGCAGCGTCTGGCTTAAAGGCGCTGTATGTAAGAATATGGCCAAAACGGTTACTGCACTCAAATTCAAAATACTGCTGCGAGTCGTGTCCGTCCCCCCTTCCCTACAGATTCGAGGTTGCTGGACACCGGCACACTGGAGACTTATTTGTTTGCCCACCGACGGCTGCCATGGTCCGTCGGTTTTCCAGCGGACCGTTTGAGCAAGTCCGGCTTCTCTGCTGCTAACGCTGCTGCCGGGATACAGCTGAGGAGCCGACTGCCAATGCTATGTACTGGGACACTGCTAACGCTGCTGCCGGGATACAGCTGAGGAACCAGCTGCCAATATTGTGTAACCTACCGGGACACTGCTAATGCTGCTTGCCGTGCTGCTGTAGCTCAGTTGTAACTGTAACTGACGCTGAGACTCTACTGACTGCATGACTGGTAGACGGCGGTGGGTGGCGCAACAGGCCAAAACACAAATTCAAAACATAAACATGATTTGCGGACCGTAAAATATTTTTTTAAATGCGAATATTCTGTCTGTACTATTGTTGTCGGTGAGATCAGTATGTTATATGAACATTATTCCTTAGTCTCTGTGACATATTAGGAGGATTTTATGACTATTTGCTTTAGATTTCTTACATGTAGCTCCTTTAAAAAACTGCAGCCACCTCGATCTCATAAGAATATCATTGTCCACTTTTGCATGACATTAGAGCATGTCCAATACTTATGGAATTAAAGCTAATAAACCACAGCTGATAAAACCAGTGAGGACAACTGACTTCTCTGACCATGTATCTTTACCTCTCAGATCAGTTTCTTTCTTTGACAGATTAAGAGATTAAAAATGGAGTAATCAGTTACAGGGCTTCCCCTGATAGGCCTCTAGTTTTTCCTGAGGCCAATAAACAATGTGCTACTCAATAATTCATCTGCTCTGTTGGAGCAGAGATATCAAACGAGATATCAAAGGAGAGGCTGGCTGAGACATGCTGCCCACCACCCTGAATCTGATACTCCATGGACTGACTGAGGTTTGAGACCGCCTCCATGGAAGCTGCGCTGCTGCAAGATCAGGAGACCATGTCTACAGTAACTTGAATTCAGCTGAAAAAAGTCTTACTTTTAACCATCAACACTTAATGGTATAAACACACACTACACATCCGCACATTTCCCAGCTGTACCCTTTGCCAAGGGGAAAAATCAGTGTACACTGACAAAATATCACACATACAGTACAGGCCAAAAGTTTGGACACACCTTCTCATTCAATGCGTTTTCTTTATTTTCATGACTATTTACATTGTAGATTCTCACTGAAGGCATCAAAACTATGAATGAACACATGTGGAGTTATGTACTTAACAAAAAAAGGTGAAATAACTGAAAACATGTTTTATATTCTAGTTTCTTCAAAATAGCCACCCTTTGCTCTGATTCTGCTTTGCACACTCTTGGCATTCTCTCCATGAGCTTCAAGAGGTAGTCACCTGAAATGGTTTCCACTTCACAGGTGTGCCTTATCAGGGTTAATTAGTGGAATTTCTTGCTCTATCAATGGGGTTGGGACCATCAGTTGTGTTGTGCAGAAGTCAGGTTAATACACAGCCGACAGTCCTATTGGACAACTGTTAAAATTCATATTGTGGCAAGAACCAATCAGCTAACTAAAGAAAAACGAGTGGCCATCATTACTTTAAGAAATGAAGGTCAGTCAGTCCGGAAAATTGCAAAAACTTTAAATGTGTCCCCAAGTGGAGTCGCAAAAACCATCAAACGCTACAACGAAACTGGCACACATGAGGACGGACCCAGGAAAGGAAGACCAAGAGTCACCTCTGCTTCTGAGGATAAGTTCATCCGAGTCACCAGCCTCAGAAATCGCAAGTTAACAGCAGCTCAGATCAAAGACCAGATGAATGCCACACAGAGTTCTAGCAGCAGACCCATCTCTAGAACAACTGTTAGAGGAGACTGCGCCAATCAGGCCTTCATGGTCAAATAGCTGCTAGGAAACCACTGCTAAGGAGAGGCAACAAGCAGAAGAGATTTGTTTGGGCCAAGAAACACAAGGAATGGACATTAGACCAGTGGAAATCTGTGCTTTGGTCTGATGAGTCCAAATTTGAGATCTTTGGTTCCAACCGTGTCTTTGAGAGATGCAGAAAAGGTGAACAGATGGATTCCACGTGCCTGGTTCCCACTGTGAAGCATGGAGGAGGAGGTGTGATGGTGTGAGGGTGTTTTGCTGGTGACACTGTTGGGGATTTATTCAAAATTGAAGGCACACTGAACCAGCATGGCTACCACAGCATCCTGCAGCGACATGCCATCCCATCCGGTTTGCATTTAGTTGGACGATCATTTATTTTTCAACAGGACAATGACCCCAAACACACCTCCAGGCTGTGTAAGGGCTATTTGACCAAGAAGGAGAGTGATGGAGTGCTGCGGCAGATGACCTGGCCTCCACAGTCACCGGACCTGAACCCAATCGAGATGGTTTGGGGTGAGCTGGACCGCAGAGTGAAGGCAAAGGGGCCAACAAGTGCTAAACACCTCTGGGAACTCCTTCAAGACTGTTGGAAAACCATTTCAGGTGACTACCTCTTGAAGCTCATGGAGAGAATGCCAAGAGTGTGCAAAGCAGTAATCAGAGCAAAGGGTGGCTATTTTGAAGAAACTAGAATATAAAACATGTTTTCAGTTATTTCCCCTTTTTTTGTTAAGTACATAACTCCACGTGTTCATTCATAGTTTTGATGCCTTCAGTGAGAATCTACAATGTAAATAGTCATGAAAATAAAGAAAACGCATTGAATGAGAAGGTGTGTCCAAACTTTTGGCCTGTACTGTACTTCATAATGAGCTGGATGTCCCATGTAAGATTGAGGAGTTTTTCTCTTTTGCCAGTTTTTCAATATTCAAAAAAAATCCAGTTGAAACCCCATGGTGCCATGTTCATCAAGTCCAAAACAACAGCAGAGAGACTACATTGGGTGTGGTGCAGGTTTATAATGTTACAATATATATTATACTGTATGTCTGTCAAAACATCTCTACAAAATTACAAACCACTTATCATAGCTGTTACTATCTGTCTCTTCCCTTTTCCACTTTGAAGGAAGCATAACAGATGTTCATGCCATGGTCTATAATCAAAAGTCAAGCGGGGAACTTCCTACTCATACAAACCA
This sequence comes from Epinephelus lanceolatus, assembly GCF_041903045.1. Lineage (NCBI taxonomy): Eukaryota > Metazoa > Chordata > Actinopteri > Perciformes > Serranidae > Epinephelus > Epinephelus lanceolatus. The sequence goes on along the minus strand of NC_135737.1, from coordinate 3,989,939 downwards.
TTATGTGTTTGTGTTTTTTTTCTCCACAAAACAAAAAAAGAAACAAAACATGAACATCTCTGCAGAGTGTTATGGGTAATATATAGGTTGTAGAGGAGCCGATGCACACACATTCCAAATCTTAACAATGTATCTGTGTTTGACAGGATGAAAAATGTGAATCCATATGCAGGGCTGTAGTCAAGACCACTAGAGTCAAATCAGAGCTATGTCAGGATCAGGTCAACACAAGTCCAGGCTTGAGACTATGGGCTCATTTATGCTCAACATATACATATACAGACACTGATGGAGCATTCTGTCCACACTCTGCATCTATTTCTTTGTGTACTTTTCCCTGTTAAAGGTAATTTTTTAGGGAGTTTTTCCTTATCTGCTGTGAAGGTCCAAAGGACAGAGGGATGTCGTATGCTGTAAAGCCCTCTGAGGCAAATTGTGATTTGTAATATTGCTATAAATAAAATTGACTTGACTTGAGTATGGAACAGAAGTATGTAAATGGAATGTAACTATGTTATGGAACTATGTAAACGCTGAGCTGGGAAGGAGTGCAGAAAAGGGGACAATTGTATGAATCACAGTACAAATCAATAATCTTTACATGAAAACAACCTAAAAAAAAGCCCCTTTAACAGTCTTCATACAGTCTCCTTCTGTTGTTCATATAGAAGAGAAGTGTATGTGCTTAAGCAATAACTCACTCCAGGCTGTGATATGTTGTGATTATAATCAAACCATATCACTGCACGGGATGAGCTATAGCTTTTATTAAACAGTTACCAATGGCAATATGAATATTACAAACACTTGTTTCACATGTTCATAAAGCACTGTTCTTGCAGAGAAATAAGCCCTCCTCGCTGCCCGCAGAGAGTGCAAGGCAGTTGCTATTCAATGTACTTGCTTATGTTATTTATCACCCCGTGGTCCCTCTGCCCCACTCCTCGCAGCTAGAAGACTTCCCTGAGAGGAGAGCAGATAGTAGTTCCTTTGACAGTTCAGTTTCAGTTAATGGCTGTATTTTAGCCTGGTGATTTTTCCCCTGGAGATATGCACTGCTCAATCTGCTCCTCCATTGTTAACTTTAAGCCAGAACAGACAATGAAGTAGAACTTATATATTTCCATTCTACAGCAGTTTGTTAGATGGCTGACATGTTTTATAATATAACTGCAATCATTCAGTACAGACCTTAGTTATAGGAACAGGAAAAACCAATGCTGCATTATTTGCTAAATGTGTGATTACATTACATACTTATTCGATAAACAAAGGATTCTTGCACACTTTTACAAGCCTACTGTGAAAGTATACTATCTGTCCACACAATTATGTGTAAAACTAACCAACAAAAGATGCAGGTTGTTACATGGCAAAGAGGAACTATGGAAAATAAGCATGGCCCAAACATGAACATTACATAGCAGTGCTACGTAGGTGCACACGTTAACAGTCACCTCTCTGCCAGCTCCACTAAATGTTTGCTCAATTTAGGCTCTTGTGTCTATTTTGCATGTGTTGGTGGTGCTTTTTGTGGTTGGCGCTGGATGATGGTGGCGTGTGGCTGCGAGTCACTCATCAGGACGAGGAAATCAACTCACCAGTCTGTAAACTCTCATCATTCTGTTAGCAAGCAAGGTCTAAGTTTTCTCAAATGGAAACATCAGTAAACACTAGGGTTGGGCGATAATACGGTAATAAGGTATCCCGATGTATCTAAAAATAGCAACGGTATCAGTTTCATTACCGTCATTAAAAAAATGTGCCGCGCATATAGGCCTATAGGGGCCTGATATAATATTAAATATAATTTATTTAATGCCTAAACAATGAGTGTTTGTCCAGCATCTATGTATGTGTTGTTGAGTTTTCAATTTAATACTATTACAATTGAAAACTAATAGTAGGCTATAATGTTTCTCTTATAACTGCCCTTAACTGACAGCTCAGACGTGAGGAACAGAAGAAAAGATGGGAAGCTGCACATCAAGCGAATTGGTTGCAAAAAAACACAACTTCACAACTTCTGCAAGCAGCAGCAGCAGCAGCAGGTCCAGTGGCCCTCAGAGTGGAGGAGGGAGAAGCCCAACACGAACCACCCAAAAACAGATGACTCTGGGCAGTCCCCTTCAAAGAAAAGCTGATGTGGTGGCAGGTCCGGTCGGCACCATACAGGAGCGAGCAGGAGCAGAGATAACTGCCTGTTGTCGCAAGCCTGTTATTCAGGGAGACAAAGACATCTTTCTCAGGTGGAAATGTGATGGAGCCAGGCGTTTTCCTCTGATGTCGAGGGTTGCCCGAAAGTACCTGTGCCACAAGCTCTCCATCAGAGCGGGTGTTCAGCACCGTGGCCAAAGTTGTCAATCCACCACGTGCCCTGCTCCAGGCGGAAAAAGTAAACATGCTGGTTTTTCTGGCAAAAAACCTTGAATAGTTTTGAAGCATAGGATGGTGCTATAGTTATCATTATACTTTTTTTTATGTCATTTTCAATGAGGAGTAGCCTGTTCTGACAGACAAAACAGTTCGGACTTGGAGAGGGTGAGCTTTTCAAACTAAAGGTAGGCTCTGAAAATAAACCAACAAACAGTATTTCCCATTGCTTCTCAGGATAGGATTACATATGCCCATTTTCAGTTATGCCTTGTTATTTATTGTACTGTTTTTCTTATTTGATAAGCCCTAGTACTGGATGCTGTAGAGCTGTGCTTTTGATTTATTTGATTTATGTTGATAGGGTTCTAAAAATAAACTATTGGACAGTACCCATTGCGGTCTGGGGATACGTTGTACAGCACACATTTTCGTTACTGCCGTTGTTATTTATTGTTTCTTTTTTGGAAGTGGACTGTAGCTCACAGACAATTTGTTGTTATTTCATTCTGTTTGGTTGACTGCTGCATTTGCATATTTGTTAATAAAAGCTGTTAATGTTGTACATGTTTTGTTGTTATTTTTTCAGTATTCTTAGGCCTACACATTTTGGCGACTCCCGCTGAGCCCTTTAAAGTGATTTTTAATTAGTCACGGTAATACCGTATACCCGGGAAAATGTGGGGAAGGTTTAAGGTATCAAAATTTGGATACCGCCCAACTCTAGTAAACACCAAAGAAAGATGGAGGAGAATGGGAACCTGCTGAACTAGCGCCCTGCTTGCCATTGTGCAAGCATTGGAAAATAGACAGTATGACCTCCATGCTACATCAGTTGCTTTATGGTGAATAAGGACTAGTGTGATGGTAGGAATGTGAGGTGCTGTCTTGTTCCTGCTGTGGATCACTACTATTCCCTGTTCAGAGGCAGCTGTAGTGCAGTACTGCCCATGTTCAGGAGAAGCAACCATGCAGCCATCTTGTTGAGTTGTAGACAGTTAAATCATTCCACAACCAGAAACCATGAATTACCAGAACCATCCAGAAACATGGACACTTCTAAAGCAGCAGCCAACAAAGAAAGAAGATGCAAAAAGAACTAAATTACAGAGCAAGAAGTTACAGGAGCTGATGGGAGTTGTACCTTACATAATATAATGTGAAAATTGATTGATTGATTGATTGATTGATAATAAAGCCTGGGGGATAGACAGCAACCATTGACTGGTGTTGGCAAAACTGATGGTTGAGACTGGGACTCTTTCCAAGGCTATTGTCTTCACAGCCCTTAAATTTTTTTTCTATGAGCCATGTTTTTTTCTTGAAGTGTGTTTATCCATGTGCTCTAGCTGTAACTCTGTTACAGTGAGGGTGGTCGGTAAAAAATCCAAGCATCTGGTCTGAGTGGATTTGGGCATGAAAAGTGGAAGGGCTAATATTATTGAGCAGAGAAATGTGAGTCTTAGCTGAAGTAGGTAGGGGATTCATCGCTCCATGACTCAATTTGCATCTCTGTGCCATCTAATGCCATGAATAATGCATTCTGGGAGTCTGCTGCTCTGTTGTTAAGATGCCACACAAACACAAACACTATGGATATCAATTTAGGCACTGGAAAATACGTGCATACATAAACAGACGTGAGTGACACATACAGAGCAACAAATAAGAGCACACCCACTCATATATTTCCTATGCTAAGCTTGAAATAGATTTTTCATTTTCTCTAACTCACTATATTTCTGTTTCTTCACAGACACACACGGACACAGTACATTTCAGCCATGAGAATAGAAAGGCAGTATAAATATAAATGGAAGCGAGCAGATTAGCATGCTAACAGTCCCAGTGATTTCTGCCTTGCTAGTGTTCAAACAGCAGTCAGAAAACACCCTGCAGACCTGACTTATTTATAGGCTTGTGACTCTCACACAACACACACACATACACACACAAATAACCTACATGTGCATGCTTGCACTGATAACTGCATGTCTAATGACAAGTATCCCACAAAAAACTTCACACATCTAACAGGCTGGGAATTCACCAGTTTACCTATCTCTGGGTGGCTTTGACAGTCACATCAAATAGATCTCTCTGGATCACAGACAGTCACACAAGGTAATAATAACAACAATAAAAATAACAACAATAATAATAACAATAACAATAATAATAATAATAATAATAATAATAACACTAAAAGCTGCAAGCAGTGATATATGGACCCTCGCGCCTTTGCACACATCAGGGTACTGGTAGCACGCCGGCTGACCCAGCTATTTACTTCTGACAAAGTCTGACACTACGTGCAGCAGATGGTATTTCCTTTATAGAGTGTGGGCGCTTGAATGACCTATTTCACAATTTGTACCACTTCCTGTGTTCACTATGTCCAACATGTCTGTGGAGAAAACATAAATTAAGCGCTATGTTGCTGTATATCAGTTATAGACCACACCATGTAAATGCCATGTAAATCAAATGACAAATGTCAAAATATGTTTACTTCCTGTTGCCAGTAAGTGGCACCTCTTATGCATATTGACGTCTTCAGGCCAGGACCCTCATGTAACAAGTGAAATCTGGGGCAGATTGGACAAGGTACACCGAAGTTACAATAACTTCCTGTTTCGTGGCGAATAATGTGTTGCCATGGCAACAGTGTACGATGTAAACTCACAATTTTCACAAGAGGGCATCATCAAGATTTCGAGGCTATCCTGACCAAAATCCAGTGTCTTTCAAATGTCTCATGCCAATGTCACCTTAACATAACAAACACAACTTAGCAGTAAGGTATGGCAAACAAAAGCCAGCATCTGCAAAATGCTTTAATGTTAACGCCCACATTCTACTACCTTTAGACAATTAAAATATTGTCAACATGATTTTTCTTCAAAATTTAACATCTGTTCGACGTAAAAGACTTTCTGAGGTCATAATGGCATCTAGTGCAAGCTGGGTTAAAAGCAGGTTGTATGAACATGTTATTGGTGGGGTCTTGGGATGTATTTGTTGGACTATACTATAAGTCGCCTTATGACGATAATGGTTCCAGAGACAGAGCTCCATCTAAGGACACATTCTGTCACCAGGTCAGCCAGTTACCTTCCAAAATACATCTCTCCAACATGAACGCAAAAGAAAACTGTGGAAGCCAAATAACATCATCGCTCCATAAACTGATCTGCAGTCACACTTCTTGCATTACTGTTTGCCAATGAGATAGGCACCAAGAAAATGGCTATAACACAAAACAAGTCGTAATTTTTCTTCCTTCTTTAATATTGTAAACAATACTATATCACGGACTTTTTATTGTGGTACTGTATCTTTTTGGTATCAATACATCCCTAATCATTACCACTGAGTTTCTGAGCAAAAATCGGCATATGGTTTGGGGCAGATTCTCCACCACTCTTAGCATAGCCACAGTTCATTTCCAGGTATTACTATCTCCTGCTTGGTTGCGTATTTAAGAAAAGCAGTTGGAGAGGTTGCAGGTTGGAAGCTAGTGGGAAGACTATGAGAGATCATGTCCTTGTCACTGGGGTTGAAACACATACTAGTTAATAATGGCATTTCTGGCCATGTCTGCTGGCCAGCAGTGTTAAAATAAAAATATTTTACCTTTTCTCTTCAGCTAACAATATTACAGAGGTAAGTAATGAGTGTGTTTGTAACAATTGAGCGTGATTTTATTTTATATCTCATCTCTATTTCTGAAAAATGAAAAAATATTTCATGACACTGTCAGATATTATTTGTAGCCTTTGTATGGCTACATACTCAAAAGTACTTCACAGAGTCTGTGAAATAGAGACACAGACGGCAGGAATTTCAATAGTCTGTAACCTAGTGCTTCTCATAACCTGAACGAGATCATATTTCTCCTGTTTTAGCTTCTCTGCACTGGCTCCCTGTAAAATCCAGAATTGAATTTAAAATCCTACTGTTAACTGATAAAGCTCTAAATGGTCAAGCTCCGTCATATCTTAGAGAGCTCATAGTGCCTTATTATCCCACCAGAACACTGCGCTCTGAGAACGCAGGGTTACTCGTGGTCCCTAAAGTCTCCAAAAGTTAAGCTATCAGGCTCCTCTCCTGTGGAATCATCTTCCTGTTACGGTCCGGGAGGCAGACACTGTCTCCACATTTAAGACTAGACTTAAGACTTTCCTCTTTGATAAAGCTTATAGTTAGGGTCGGCTCAGGCTTGCCCTGTACCAGCCCCTAGTTAGGCTGACTTAGGCCTAGTCTGCCGGAGGACCCCCCTATAATACACCAGGCACCTTCTCTCCTTCTCTCTCTCTCTCTCTCGTATCCTGTTACTGCATCTTGCTAACTCGGCCATTCTGGATGTCACTAACTCGGCTTCTTCTCTGGAGCCTTTGTGCTCCACTGTCTCTCAGGTTAACTCATATCGCAGCAGTGCCTGGATAGCGTGACGTGTGTGGTTGTGCTGCTGCCGTGGTCCTGCCAGATGCCTCCTGCTGCTGCTGCTGCTGCTGCCATCATTAGTCATTAGTCATACTTCTACTGTTATTATACACATATGATTATTATCACACATGTATACTGCCAGATACTAATATATACTTTCAACATATTGTACCACAGTAGCCAGATCTATAACGATAATATTATTATTTTCATTAATGTTGTTGTAAGCTACTGTCATTACCGTCTGTCCTGCATCTCTCTCTCTCTCTCTCTCTCTCTGTCTCTCTTTCTGTCTCATTGTGTCATACGGATTACTGTTTTACTGTTAATTTATTATGCTGATCTGTTCTGTATGACATCTATTGCACGTCTGTCTGTCCTGGAAGAGGGATCCCTCCTCAGTTGCTCTTCCTGAGGTTTCTATCGGTTTTTTTTCCCCCGTTAAAGGGTTTTTTTTGGGGGGAGTTTTTCCTTATCCGCTGTGAGGGTCCAAAGGACAGAGGGATGTTGTATGCTTTAAAGCCCTGTGAGGCAAATTGTGATTTGTGATATTGGGCTTTATAAATAAAACTGATTGATTGAATTGATTGATTGACTTTGAAGAACCTTGTGATCATTTGGTACAAAGTTCTACTTTGCATTTAAATGTAACTTTTTAACTTTTAAAAAGCTAAAAAGCTCTTTATAGGCTGTGTGGTAGGTGAGTCAAGTAAGTTACATTATACACAGAATCATTCTTTGAGCAATTCTTGGCTGCTCAAAGTAGCTTTATAGTTGTGTTTCTCAATGCTGGCTCTATCTCCCTCTGAATGTTTAAGGTCCTCCCCGTTCCAAAACAGACATCAACATCTTTGTCCATCAACTGCTCTCCATGGTTCTTCTTGGGCTTCATAAGCTCCATTTGGTTTGCCCTGGTTCGAACAGCTGCAGTAGTAAAGAAATGGTTACAGTTGTGTTTGTTGTAGTCATCCTTGTTTTTATGTGATTACACATCTGCTTGACTAATCATGATCTAAAGAACCCCTGACCAGGCTGTTCTCATGCAGTGCTTGTATACTTTCCTTCAAAAGAAATGCACCTAAATTCATACATATCCCACACAATGAAGAGCCAGCAATTCATGTTTACCCCATGCATTTTGGAAGGCTGTGATTACATGACCAACGTGCTGCAGTCACTAAAGAAGTAAACGACCTCCAGAGGTCCACAAGGAGGCAGGTTGAAGCAGTGGATGGGTCACAAAACACAGGACTCTCCTCCAGGACTTTACCCAGGAGTAGGGTTGCAACAGTTTCACAGTACAATAACAGCCTCAGAAAACATCATGGTTTCATGGTATCATGGTATCAAAATTACTACTATTATCAGTCAGAATGACCCTTAAAGGAATGAAAATGGGAGGGTAATCTCTGGTTAAACAAAAGTTTTACTGCTATAATTGAAACTAGCAACCATTTTTTAAATTGAAGTATGTGAAGTATTTATTTTCCTTTGAAAATAAATGAAATAAAGATGGGATTCTCCATCTAGTTGTATTTTAGTTAATACCGTTGATATGCAAATGTACACCGTAAGATATCCATCAACTTTACTATCGGAACTTTGTGAACTATAAGAAGCACACTCACATATTTATTTAACTTCATAACTTACTTGTTAAGGATGCAACATTAGCCGTGGAGAACAAATTTGTTGGATATCATGCAAACCGTAGTGTGTGCATTTTCATAGGATATCATCTGAAAAGTTGTATGAGGATATGTTGCCCTGACAACACATGGAACTGAACAGTGCCCAGATTTTGTTCCAGGAACTCTTCCCTAGCACAGGTGAAGGGTGGAAACAAAAAAACAACTATAACATTGGCCACATTTTTGTAAAGGTGTGCTCACACTGGACCTGTTTTTTTTTTTCGCTAGCGACGAGTTTACATACAGGGCTCTAGTTTCCCGGCGCAGCACAGGGTGGCGCAGGGTGGCGAACCCCGCGCAGAGCTAGTTTCAAGCAGCGAAACCCAAGGTGCGCTCAGTTTGGTAGTTTGGCAGACTGAGGTGCGCTGAGATGGGTGTGGCGGTGCAGCAGGGGGAGGTGTTGACAGGTCCAGCTTGGCGCAGTGACAGTTTCGTGCCAAAAGGCTTCGCCGAAGGTGTGCTAAAAGCTCGCCAGCTGAAACCAGGTCTACTGGTACTCTAAGCCGAAGTTTGGCTGACCGGCGGACAGTGCGCACACGTCACCAAAACCTCACAGGCAGGTTTCCAGAATATCAGGCACATTAACAATGCAGTAAATACCCAAAAAAAACACTATTCAATGCATCTATCTGCAATCACATCTGATGTCAGATCAAAGGGGATTGGCACCGTTTGGCACGTTTGGCACGCGTAATGGAAACCCAACCTGATTTGATTAATACAGCTGCAAACTAATGAGTTCACATCCCTCTCAGCCAACCACAAACAGCCACAGCATCAGATAGGGAGTAAATATTCAGCATCTGTCATCTTAGAAAAGTCAAAAGAAAAGAAACAGAGTGAGACTGCGAGAGAGAATGAGAGAGCGCGCGCGCACGAGAGAAACGCAACATTGATTTACAATTGTGGTGACCTCTTCCCAGGCCACCTTTGCATCATCAGCCCGTGGAGGTCTGCTCGCAGTTCCGTATATTCGGACACTGCGAGCTTGGACCTCCCGGACCAAAACATCAGTTTCTTCCTGGGAGGAGTTTGGCCATCTGACGCTGCTGCTCTCTTCTGCCATGGCGAATTGAGTAAACTCTCATTACGCCTTTGCGCGGTGCATTTAAGAGCGAGGAGAGGGGCTCATTTGATTGGTGTGATGTGTGTAAAACCCACTCCACACCTTCTCTCCTCCCTCTTTCCGACCTGCGCAGGTAGGAGGGATGGAGGTGGGAAAGAGGAGTAGCTGCGCCAGGGCACAAGGTGTGCCAAACTTGCAAAATCCGCCTGGCCACACCCAGTTGGCAAAGCGCAGGTGCGCTGCGTCCCCGCCTCGCCCGGTCTGCGAAACTAGAGCCCACAAATTCAATGCAAAATGTATGCTTTGATGTACTTTTACAGTTTTGCAATATGTATAGCTACCTGTATGTATCAAAATGTATAATTTTCAGCCACTGCCGCGGTCGGAGATATAAATGCTCAGACAGATGCATTGTGTCTGTGTGTTTTTACATCTATTGTTGCTTTTAATTTGAAGCTATACTTAACCTGTAACCTTAACCTTGTGCCACATTGACGAGTGATTGCAACTGAGCGATGAAGCGATATCAAAGCGGCAAACTGAGCGATAGCGAAAAAAATTAAAAGTCCAGTGTGGACACACCTTAAGATATTGCAGTGAAAATGGGCTGAAAGTTGATGATTCTTTGTCATGAAGAGAACACTGACAGACTGGAGTCCACAGACAAACAATGGGTTTGCAAATTCTCTCTACATCATGATATTTCTAAAAAAAAAAGTTAAACACTGAAATAAAGCATGCATGCAAGGTAGTATTTTCGAACTACATTCACAGAATTTGAGTTCAAGGTATTGAAGACTTTCAGACTTCACTGAGAAACTGCAGCCATCCTCCACAGTATGAGGTGTGCAAGGCAATAGCATGCCTATTTTAGTCTTGAGTGTGGGTGGATTTCTGACTGGGCTGCTTGGTGAAAAAGAGAAGCCTGCAGCCATAGCAGCCACAATGTGTTAAGGTGAGACAAGATGAATGGGGCCAACTGGGACTGGCTGACAACTGACTGGATGTAAAATGGATGGAGTGAGTGAGAAGCCAGGAAGGGAAAAGATATTGGAAGAGAACAAGATAGTCTTGAGCCTGGTTCTTGATTAAAAAAACAAAAAAAAAACAATGTCTAAGCCAACCAAGAAGCATTTAGAGCAGATCTGAGGGTTTGGGATCCTCTTGGGTCTAAATTAGAGCCATCAACATAACTGCTGGCTCGGCAGTAACAAGGGGTTGTCCCTGTGGGATTGAGCCAAGGCTGAAGGCTTCAGACCAGGCATCTGCTGAGGAAACACAGGCAGAATCAGGCGGGTATTTATAGCACATGACGCTCTTGGTCTGACCTGAAGGGGCTGCTATCGTTGGAGGAAAGCTCCTGTTTCTTAGTAAATGCCTGGGCTTGTAGAGATATATTAATAAAACATATATTCACACAGACCCATATGCAACAGCACACATACATTTACACAATGTGAATGTAAAAACAGCTGTTTTCTTTGAGGATAATTGAGCAGAAACATCTGGACAGAAACTTAACTGCAGGTAAAAAAAATATATATATAAATAAAGTTAAACCTTTCCTTTTAACCTCTATCTCAAGTGCCTTGTGTGTGCATGTGTGTGTTCGTGTCATTTGCAAACAGTGTCACCGCCTCCTCCACCCCTCATAGATCATGTTTTCCACTATATAACAAGGTAACATGACACAAACAGATGCCAGATCACAATGACTTTCTGTGTTCTAAAGCCTGTATGCAGTCTGGAAGCATCTAAACCACAGCCAAACAACATCACCACAAAATACAACTACATTATGCCACCACATTATACAACATATCAACACAAAGGCCTGAATTGGCTCACTGGTAATCCTTAGTCGCTTAACCACAAACACAATAAAACCACCACACGATGAATTCCCACTGTGTATCACTCTCACACTCATCTGAGTTCTCAGCCAGCAGGTAGGAGCAAAAAGAAAATGAGGAATAGTGGCAAACAGTGGCATCTGATAGGAGAGCCTCTTTTCTCTACATATAAATACTTACCCTTACCTAGTGGTGTTATTTATCAGTCTAGATAGTTTTGGTGTGAGTGGCCAAGTGTTGAAGATATCAGCCATAGAGATGTCTGCCTTCTCTTCAATATAATGGAATAGCACTCATAGCATTCCAAGTTGTGTGGACGTTACATTATGACATTTTGCAGATGTTGGGTTTTGTTCTCCATAACTTATAAGTAAATGTTGGTACTCTATGTCAAGATGACATTAGCATGAGATGTTTGAAAGATATTGGATTTAGCTACTTAACAAAACAACTTAAAACCAACAAAATATTAGTGTCATTTGTCATCAGTGTTCTACATCAATTGATGTTAGCTTTAGATGTTGTCCTGACATTAACTGTTGAAAGACATTGGTGGCCAGCCGGGGTGCATGTATTGCTAGTTGTCACAAGCACAAGCCTCTCATCCATGAGTAGATGCAATGATACGGAGTGCATTTTTTTTAGAAAGAAAATAGTTCCAACGTTAAACTCACAACAAGGTCTTTGGATTGTCTCTGTGCACTACAAGCCATCTAGTATCATTATACTGGAGATAAGGCAGAACTTGAAAACTGTGGAGAATATTGCACTGGAAGTAACATAACAACATATCAACCTCCTGAATCATGATTCTCTCAGTGTAACCTCCTCGATCTTGCCAGATCCACCTGTGGGGTCCATAAGCAAAAATACAAGCACAGCCAAGCACAATTTAGACCTGCAGATTGTAAGTTTAAATTCTAGTCCAGATCTCAAAGTCTCCAAAGAAAGCAAATATATCAGGCTGAATGTTGGAGAAGTGAACAAAATGGTATTTCCATTTGTAATGGCGCAACAAAAATGGCATCTTGGATTTGAATATTTCTCTCAATGTCATCATCACACAGAACACATATGTGAAACTGTCAAACAATGAGGAGAAATGTGGAGAACTGTAAGGGGGGGTTCGGGGTAATAAGTGCTGTAGCTTTCTAGTGTTAATAAACAATTTGTGGAAAAACAGCACAAGTCATTTATAACTTCTCTGAGAGTTTAATCAAAACTAAACCGTTTATAATGAGGTCATGATAATGAATCTTAAGGAAAAAGGAGGGGGTGCTAAAACGATGTCTGAATAACCGGGACAACTGGAAGGATGGGATCATGGGTGGCACGGGTGGGAAATTTTGACAGCATGTTATGTGCGAGACCCACCACCAGGAGATTTAAAAAGTAGCTCAGAGCAGTCAGCAGCTAACTTAAAGTAGAAGAGCAGCGGCCAAAAATGTCTGCAAATTGGGAAAACAATGAGGTCCAGGAGCTTCTTACCCCCAAAGCAGAGGACAAGATCTGCCATCATATAACACAGATGGTAAATGATTGTTATTGCCATGTTAATGCCATTGTTATTGTTTATAAAGCGCTGTTGTACTACATGTCACACCCATCACACCTCTCTTGCTTCCATGATGCCATCAAGCTGTCTAAAATTACACACTGGAGCGGCATAATGTTGTCGTTGTTTAGTTCTGTGTGAAAATGCAAAGGCAGTGTCGTGAAGGGACTATATATTGGCCCTGTAGTGTCATCTCTGCATAAAAGGGGTTTATAACTGATGTTATTTTTAGAAAACTAGTAGCTCATATTTCACTCCCAAACAGTGAGGGTTAAAATCTTCAGTATTGTGCTCCACAGTCATTATCTTTATCATTAGCAACAGTGACATATGCTACATATTTTGAGTGGCTTTTTTGTTTGTCTGTTTGTTTGTGATAAATAGACATGACTGTTAACTAAATGTACTTGACAAATGTAAGTTATTTCATTGTTCCTGTTAAACCATTCATCACTTACTACTTTTTTTGGTAGTTGTAAACATGCATGCAAATGAACAACCATGGATCTGCCAAATTCCATCATCCATAGAATCTAAATCCAAATTAAATTATATTTTTAGCATTTTAACTTGTTTTATATCCGCATTACTAGTTCTGTAAACAATACTGCACCTCTAGAGTAGATGGGGGAACCCCCTCCCATTACCATGTTATATCCCATATGACACTGATATCAGCACCATTGATGTAACTACAGACGCTGTAGCCTTTATTATAGACCTACAGCCACCTGCTAATCTCACTTTCATATTCCAGGACCATGACAGTGTTAATCTATATCTGAAAGTCATGGCTTCCACTGTTTTCCTCTGTCTCTATCACTGTCTTCTGGGAGAGCTTTCCTATTCTGAGTATTTTATGAATCATATATGCTTTCTATGTAGATGAATATTAATGAATCAGTGAGGCCATACTATGTCTCTTCATCTATCATGGTTTCATGGCTCACGACCATAGTCTTCCTCCAGGGGAGACTGAGAAGTGGGGGGGTTATTTCCAGCCTAGTTCTTGCTCATGTTGCTGAGAAGTACTTACAGAGGAGAGTGAATGGGAAAAAAGGTGAAGAGCATCTGCATGGATGAGTAGCAGAGGAGTGGATGTTGCTTGGAGCCAAACAACTCATTAGCGGAAATGTTCCTCTGCGGTTTTGACCTTTGTTTTGTTGAATTGCTTACAGCTACTATAAACACATGGCCTATTCATCCTTAGCTCATAACTTATTAATTTGTGTTTTCTATACAACTCAAAGCAGGCAAGTTGAAAATGTAGAAGGTTTAATAACTCTGGATGCCTAGTTAAGCATAGACTGTTAAGCATTGGCAACTGGTTAGAGCTCCATGGGTCACCCATTTTTTCCCCAGTTGCATTACCAAAATCCAGCCAAGTCCAAGAACTTATCAAAGGCAGTGGAAAATTCTAAAGAAATGTAGGGATACAACTGAGGGCTCTAGTTTCCCGGCGCAGCGCAGGTGGCGCAGGGTGGCGAACCCCGCGCAGAGCTAGTTTCAAGCAGCGCAACCCGAGGTGCGCTCAGTTTGGTAGTTTGGCAGACCGAGGTGCGCTGAGATGGGTGTGGCAGCGCAGCAGGGGGAGGTGTCGACAGATCCAGCTTGGCACAGTGACAGTTTTGTGCCAAAAGGCTTCGCCGAAGGTGCACTAAAAGCTCACCAGCTGAAACCAGATCTAATGTCAACACAGGGGGAGCGCAGCCGGTGTAAGCCGAAGTTTGGCTGACGGGTGGACAGTGCGCACACATCACCAAAACCTCACAGGCAGGTTTCCAGAATATCAGGCACATAACAATGCGATAAATAGCCACAAAACCACTATTCAATGCAACTATCTGCAATCAGCACATAAATGTATCTCTATATTGACTGTCTCGTCACATCTCATGTCAGATCAAAGGGGATTGGCACCGTTTGGCACCATTTGGCACGTTTGGCACGCGTAATGGAAACCCAACCTGATTTGATTAACACAGCTGCAAACTAATGAGTTCACATCCCTCTCAGCCAACCACAAATAGCCACAGCATCAGATAGGGAGTATATATTCAGCATCTGTCATCTTAGAAAAGTCAAAAGAAAAGAAACAGAGTGAGACTGCGAGAGAGAATGAGAGAGCGCGCGCGCACGAGAGAAATGCAACATTGATTTACAGTTGTGGTGACCTCCTCCCAGGCTACCTTTGCATCATCAGCCCGTGGAGGTCTGCTCGCAGTTCTGTATATTCGGACACTGCGAGCTTGGACCTCCTGGACCAAAACATCAGTTTCCTCCTGGGAGGAGTTTGGCCGTCTGACGCTGCTGCTCTCTTCTGCAATGGCCAATTGAGTAAACTCTCATTACACCTTCACACGGCGCATTTAAGGGCGAGGAGAGGGGCTCATTTGATTGGTGTGATGTGTGTAAAACCCACTCCACGCCTTCTCTCCTCCCTCTTTCCGACTTGCGCAGGTAGGAGGGATGGAGGCGGGAAAGAGGAGTAGCTGTGCCAGGGTGCATGGTGTGCCAAACTTACAAAATCCGCCTGGCCACACCCAGTTGGCGAAGCGCAGGTGCGCTGCACCCCTGCCGGGCCCGGTCTGCGAAACTAGAGCCCTGAGGCTGGGTATTGTTTAAAAAAATACAATGCCAGTACAAATACCAGTACCCTTAAAGTAATATAAATACCAACACAGTACTTCATTTGATACCACTTTTCTATTTCATTCAGTACCCATCATGTAAATGGAAGAATCAGTTGGGTTAAAAGCCACAGGCATGTAATGTACAGCCATACTACTGCCAACTCCGTCAAATAGACCTGCCTGACTTCACCACACCACAGACTGTATTGGTTGTAGATGCTGCAGTAGTGAGCCAATCACATGTCACATTAAATTGAAGAATGCTTGCTTGATTGGCTGCAAAGCAAACCATCAAAAATGGATCAAATGTAGGTATTGTCTGACTTGAAAAGTTCCAATTGTTGGGATTCACTGGACCACAGATGATTTATCATTTGTTACAATTTGGACATGTGAAGGCCTCTTCTCTGGGTGTTAGGATTACCAGCAGAGTTTAGCTATATATATATTTTTCACATCACTATATCACCGTTTAGACTAATCTGATGTTTGTAAAGTCTATAAACACAATGATTGAACAAACACAAACGTTTTGTAATTATTAACATGGTTATCGTAGATTAGCTGGGCTAACCGTTAGCTGTTAGCCATTAGCGGTGTCTGTTGTAACTCATTAACTCAATAAACGGTCGGTGAAAAAAATATTTTTTCCAGCGGATATCTTAGTTACAACATGATTAAGCTAGCAAAGCAGTTTTGTGTTGATATGTGTGGTATTTATTCAGTTTTGGGAAATGTCTAGAAAGCATCAGTGGCTGCAGCTGACAGGGACAGCTAACAGCCTAACAGCAGCAGCAAAGCTAACATCAGGACGTCATCTGTTAAAAGTCTCACATTGTCAGATATGACATGAAACTACTCCAGTTAGCTTAATCATGTTGTAACTAGACATCCGCTGGAAAAAATATTTTTTTCACGGACTGTTTCTTGAGTTACTGAGTTATTACAGACACCGCTAACGGCTAACGGCGTCCCTACACCCTACTTCGCCCCGGTCAAAATGGTCGCGCAACAATTATGTCACATCCAGAGCCTAGTAATTTTACAGGAACCTTCCTCCTACTCCGCTCTCTCAGTGGAGGCACGGCGGTTGAGAGGGCCGAGCGAGAGGACGTTCCTGTAGTAGTTCCTGCCCCCCAAATAGTACCAGGAACTTCTTCAGTGGAAACGGGCCTATTGTCACACCTAAGTGAGAGACCAGCCTTCAAACTTGATAGGGCACTACTTTTCACAGTGACATGTGACTGTGATGTCACCAAGCAAACTTGAGGAGAAGTTTCTTCTCTTTAGCTCCTGAGCCTCTGACGGGCTCTCTGCTTCTACACTCCTGAAGAGGAAGGATATCACACAGGATGGCCTGGTACGTCCTTCCCCAGTTTTCTCATCACTGCAGGCCCACAGCAGGAGCTGCAGTTGTGCTCTGAATGTGGCCTGCTCCAAGCAGACACAGAACCTGACGACCAGACAAACAGGGTTGGACCTTGGAGAACCAAGTTGAGTTAGCACCAGACATCTAACTCTGGGACACCGAGCAGCCGGTCTCCTCAGATCTGCACCTTCGTAACAAGGACACAGCAAAGACTGCGCCTGGAACTACAACCACAACCTCTTTCCAGTCTACCATTGCCAGCTAACAAAAGCAGCACACCACAGTATCTCTTTCCTTCATCCATTCAAGCACTGTTAACAACTGGGCATAGCATTATTACAGTTGTACAGGCTAAGCAAGACTGTTTAATTCTGTCAATTGTGATTTAATGCTGTTCAGTGAGTTGTTGTTGTGATCTTTGTTGTAGTTAGGTTACTGGTTAATTGACTTCACCAAAGCAAAGTGATTTTAGTTTGCTAATGCTTTACACAGAGTCTTGCATGCAACTAAATATCCTCTGTACTAACCCAGACCATTTTGCAACACATATTGCATACACATATGCTCACTCACAAAATGGCTTTCAACACTTAGAAACTGCAACCTGTCCTGACTGACCACACGATCAGGCAAAATCTCTCCTGGCCTGAAGCCATCTTTGATACGGCCATCTTGTAGTTCTCGGTTGTCAGCCATTTTGTTTTGCAGGCCGAACGGCCTTTGTTTCACATACACCTTTTGTCTCTCTCTCTCTCTCTCTCTCTCTCTCTCTCTCTCTCTCGCATACACACACACACACACACACACACACACACACACACAAATACTCCAAAATGATGATACAACTCCAAAATTCTTCAGCCTTTACTATTAATAAGGTAATTCTGGTTATGGTTATTAAGTTAATTATTAATCAAAATTCCAAATTGATAGTTTAGGAAACTTTATGAGACTGATATCAATTGGCTATCATTTTTCCCTCTTCGGGAATGGTGCCCCACGAGGTGATTTAATGTAAATGAAGTCACATTATTTCACATAATTAACACAAATTAATTATTATTTCCGTAAGCCATTTTGATACTTTAATTGGAGATCTGTTATGAGGTCAGGCCCGTGTTAAGGCTCAGGGCCCAACAAATGCTGCCCCATGTTAAGTCTTAGATTACAACACAACACTACTTGGTAAAGGTATCAAGTACTGAAACCCAGCCCTAGTTATAACTAATGATTATTTTCATTATCAGTTAATCTTCAGATTATTTCCTCAATTAATCATGTGGTCTATAAAACTTCAGCATGCCTATCACATATTCCTATGGCCTTTCACAAATTCCTATAGCCTATAACAAAATCCTATAACCAATCACAAATTATTATAGCCTATAACAAATTCTTCTAGCCTTTAACATGAGGCCTTCATATTGCTTATGTGTCCAACAAAAAGTCCAAAATCCAAAGTTATTCAAGTTACTAGCATACAAAAGAAAAGCAGCAAATCCTCACAACTGAGAAGTTGGAGCTGATAAATTGACCAATAATTTTAGCCCTAGAGCAATATTTTGTGATTTCTACAGCTGTTGCAGGAATGTGAATTATGAAACCTCCAAAATAAGCAAATAACAATATGTATGTTGAGTTTTGCATTATTTATATTGGGTAAATTTGTATTGATTGGTGAAGGCTCACATTTTATTTTGATGGCACCTATGTGAAACTCACAAGACACTATGCTTGACAGTCAACTCCAATAATCTACTTCGTGCCTGTCCTTGTATTTTACACTTAGAGTAAACTAGAGTGCTGAATTAATGTGTGCATGCAAAGATAAGTAGCTACTACAAATGTGCTTGCATACTGTACTTGCCTGTGTACCTGGAGGATTACAAAGGATGTCTACCAAGCAGTAGATCAGGGCCGAGTCACCATTTGTGGAGAAAGATTGTTGACAATGCGCTGTGGAGTTCATCACATTAGCACGTGTAGGATTTACTGCCCCCCTCGGTCCCACTGCCTTTCGCTTTATACATCCACAGCCTTTCCCCTGCCCTGATCTTATTTTTTAATCATTTAAATGCCTGTGTTACCCTCTGTATCATTCTGTATCCCCTCTCTAAATTGTGAGGTTTTGTGGGTCCTTGAATGCAGTGCAGGCAAAGCTCTCCATGATTTCTTTTTTTTCCTCAGCAGCATTTTCTGACTTATGGGCTGGATAATTGATCTGTTCAGCTGATCACTTCAGAGAGGAGCCACTGCTGCGAGTGAATGCAAACTTTTAGACCCAGCAGAATGAAATCGTTCATTCTGCTTTTCACTTTCAATGTGACGTTCTGCTGCTGTCTGTGCCCCAAGTGCACTCTGAGTTCTGACAGTGTGGTGTTATAAATAACCAAAAGTATATATATTCCCACAGTGCTTCTAATGAAGGGTCCAGCTCCAAAAAAACAAAACAAAAAATATCTCTATCTATTTGTGGTGGCAGATGTTTTAATCGTGGTGGGCCGCCACATATAAATGAATGTGTGGAAACCCTGCATTTAGCACAGTTAGCTTGTTATACTATATTACGAGAATGTCACTGTCATACTGTAAGTCATGACTGCATGCCAGAATGTAGGATAAATGGCAGTCATCATGCAAACAGTAAAACTCGTAATTAAAAGTATGTGTATTACTGACACCAGGAGGTGGAACATTGAAATATTTTTGCAAATTAAGTAGTACAAAAAGATTGGCGGTGCAGTGACTACTTGTGGGTCACATGTCACTGTCACTGGGGCAGGGGCAGAACATGGCAGACATTGAGCAGACGCGCCCTGACAAGCCCTGGCCCATCACCAATGGGCATGTCGAGCCTAAATAATCTTCATCTGGTACCACAGCCTTGCCTAGCCCAACCACCTCAACTAGCCATGACACAACGGCAGCTAGCCTGGACTCCACCGCTGCTGACTGGGTCTTCACAGCAGCTACCACAGCAGCTAGCCTGGACTCCCCCGCTGCTAACCTGGCCGTCACAGCAGCTAGCCTGGACTCCACCGCTGCTAACCTGGCCGTCACAGCAGCTACCCCAACAGCTAGGCCGGGCTCCACCACTGCTAGCTGCGCCCTCTCAGCAGCTACCATATCAGCTAACCTGGTTTCCACCCTTGCTGGCTGGGCCTGCGTTGCAGCTATCCATCAGCTAGCCTGGATCCCATTACTGCAATCTGGACCGTTGATCCCGGTGGTCCCTCGTTGCTTAGAGCTGACAGCTTAGTTGCTGGATGCCCTCTCTACCATGTCGCTCCCGGGTGACAGCCCAGCAGCGGCAGCGGCCTATCCAGTGCGGGCGCGCCGGCGGCTCAGCAGCTGGGTGCCCTATCCACCGCGTCACTCCCGGGCGACAGCCCAGCAGCAGCAGCAGCAGCAGCAGCAGCGGCCTCTCCAGCGAGGGCGGGCTTACAGCCGAAGGCTCAGCAGCTGGATGCCCACTCCATCGCGCCACTCCCGGGTGACAGCCCAGCAGCAGCGGCCCCTCTAGTGAGGGTGCGCCAACAACCAACGGCTCAGCAGCTGGATGCCCTCTCCACAGCGTCGCTCCCGGGTGACAGCCTAGCAGCAGCAGCGGCCTCTCCAGTGAGGGCGCACTTACAGCCGAAGGCTCAGCAGCTGGATGCCCTCTCCACAGCGTTGCTCCCGGGTGACAGCCCACCAGCAGCAGCGGTCTCTCCAGTGAGGGCGCGCAAACAGCCGACAGCTCAGCAGCTGGATGCCCTCTCCACCACATCACTCCCGGGTGACAGCCCACCAGCTGCAGCGGTCTCTCTAGTGAGGGTGCGCCAACAGCCGACGGCTCAGCAGCTGGATGCCTACTCCATCGTGCCACTCCCGGGTGACAACCCGGTTAAATTAAATAAAGCGATTATGAAACACCGTAAGCGCCGTAAGTTCCTCCAGACTCTAAACCATGCTCGTGTTATATGGGACTTAAAAGCCAAACCAGTGGGCTTACTTGGTGGCCACTTGAATATACGTAGTATAACATCTAAATGTAATCAAGTGCAACATTTGTTATATGAGTCAAACTAAGATTTCCTTTGTATTTCTGAGACATGGCTTCACACCAACTCCCCAGCGGCTGGGCTAAATGTACCGGGATACAATATTTTCAGAAAAGACAGGTCTGAGGACAGAGGTGGAGGGGTGATGTTTTATGTTAGAGAACACCTAAAGTGTAGACAAGTACAATGGTCATGTGCAAACAATCTTGAATGTATTGGTCTCACTATAACCCTCTTCCCACAAATGTCTGTCCCATTGATTGGAATTTACAGACCACCATCAGCCTCTAGTGTATTTTATGAGGAACTTCAAGCCATTCTTAGAGAATGTAATTTTAAGAGAGACGTTATTTTATTTGGAGATTTTAATGTAAATTGGAATGACAAAACAAATCGGAAACATCTTAAATCATTAACAAACAGCTTTGATCTCATACAACTCATCAAAGAACCCACTAGAGTAACAAATTCATCAGAGACATGTATAGATTTGGTTTTCAGCAACAAATACGAAAGAATACAAAAAACATTCAACATGGTTACAGGTCTGTTTGACCACAACATGATACTGTTCTCAAGAAGTTAGCGATAAATAGATTTACTTGCCCCCCCCCCCAAGTAATAAGTCAGAACAATTAAGAATACCAAAGTGTGAAATAAAAAACTTGGAAATTGCCCTGAGTGAAAGAAACTGGTCTGAGCACCTCACCTGTGAACAGGTAGATGATAAATGCAACCCATTCATGACAGTAATTCAAAAGACATTGACCGGTTTTATGAAAAACATAAAACATAAACCGAGGAAAAGAAATCACCTTCCCTGGCTGAATAGTACATCATGCTCTCAAGATAGCCCTCAAGACAAAATCAACACACAATAGACATATGTTTACTTCACTCAGGAACAAAGTGACTAAAGAAATCAGAACCGCAAAGGCAAACTTCTTTGTTAATGTCATAAGCAATGCAAGAGGCAATGCTAAGGAGATTTGGACAAACAAAAAGAAACTAACAGGAAATAATACTACAAACAAGAACATCAGGGAGTTGCAAATAAATGGAAATCTAACTCATGACTCAAATGAGATTGCAACAGCCCTAAACACATACTTTATAGATTCTGTGAAAAATCTGGCCACCAGCTCCTGTCCACAAATCCAACTTACAATGCCTCTGAACACTGCTACTCCAGTTTTTAATTTAAATGAAGTGTCTCAGATAGATGTAGATAGAGTTGCCTGTGGTTTGGAAAATTCTAAAGCCAAGGATGCATTTCATATGGATCATATCAATGTTTCTTTAAACTCATAAACAATCACTCATTGCTCCAATGACCAACATCGTCAATAAATCTATAACTGAAGGTACATTCCCAAATTCATGGAAATCTGCAGTTATTACTCCAATCTTTAAATCAGGAGACCCTGCAACAATCAGTAATTATAGACCGATAAGCATTCTCCCTGTAGTTTCCAAAGTAGCTGAAAAATTGGTGGCAGAGCAGCTCAATAAACATTTGAATAATAGTCCATACAACTTAAATCCAATGCAGTTTGGCTTCAGAAAAAAAAACATTCTACTGAGACAGCCATTTGTTTCTTTCTGGAAAATTTAAAGTCTAAAATTGATACTGGTGGTGTTATAGGAGCTGTTTTTCTTGACTTGAGGAAGGCGTTTGACACTGTGAATCCTCAGATTTTAGAGGAAACAGTGTGTTAGGGTACACAATACTACATCTGCGACTTCTGACAATACTTTTGGTGTACCTCTAGGTTCGGTCTTGAGACCACTATTGTTTAGTCTGTACATTAATGATCTTCCCAGCTGCTGTCCATCAAATGTAGTTTTCCAGATGTATGCTGATGATGCAGTTGTGTATGTAAACGCTAAAACAAAATGCCAAGCTGCACAAGATTTATCAGCTGCTATGTCCAGTGTGTCAAACTGGTTGAAACATTCTCACCTACATCTCAACGTGTCAAAAACTGTATGTTTTTTTCTAAAAAATCAAATCTTAATGTAACTACTTATGTAACTGGAATCAATGAAATCTCCTTGCACAGCCACAGGTAGTCAGGTGCTGGTAGGCAGCAGGAATGTGTGTAATTAGCTTGACAAACAAATCCTCCACACACTGACATAGACTTTATTTACTATACTTTATTTGAGGGAACAACGCGTTTCGCATTCAGGGTCATCAGGTTCACCTGACCTGAGGTGAACCTGATGACGCTGAACGCGAAAAGCTGTAACTACTGATGTGTTTGTACATGGAACAAAGCTTGCAGTGGTTCAGGAGTATAAATACCTAGGAATTACTATCGATACACAGCTATGTTTCAAGCAACAAGTAAAAATATGCAGACACTACCTTAGTTTACAGATTCTCCATGGACGAGCTCCACCTCCGTTACAAGACTTAATAAAGACAAACTCAAACAGGTTAACTCGAGCAGAGTCTAGAGGTGACTGTCAGGTCCCATTCAGGAAAAGTGTTTTTGGGCAGTCAGTTTTTTCATATCGAGCATTGCACTCATGGAACACGATACCAAGTGACATACGAGACTTACCAACCCTTACCTCATTCAGTAAGCACCTAAAAATGTGGTTATTGTAAAGTCAAAACTGCACTCATAATGAATCCTAAAAATCCACTGGATGTGTTGTATTACTATATGTAAACAGTACAAACTTGTGAAATAGGGAGATATATAATCAGCAATGGACGATGTGCAGTTCTTTTCTTGTATATCTCAACAATAATGCACTTTAGCACTCAAGCACTTTAGCATGTAATAATTCAAATTCCTATGGTCACTTAATTTCTGGTTTGTTATGAGTAACATGGTTTATTGTTTGTTAGTTTGCCTATTGTATTTTTTACCATTATTGTTTTATTGACTGTATATTGTTAACACCAACCTGCCTAGGGACAAAGGATGGAAATTAGCCACTGGCTATAATCCTGCATATTTACGCGAAAGTGTTTATTAATATGTACTGTCCCTGATTATTTCAAAAATAAATAAATCTACAAATCTACAACACAAAGCAAATAACTATGGGTTCTTCATTTTAGACTTTAATCGCTTAAAGATCACCACTTTTCAGATGACTTGCAATTGACTGATGGCAAAGTGGTATGGCATCAGCAACTCAATTTAGTAATGACTGAAAGTGGGGCTGGGCGATATTGATTATTAGACTTGGGCCGTATCTATTTTTATACCTTTATGCCTTCTTGACATTTCACCACCAGTATATGACGGCATTTGTGTCTCTCTCTGTCGTTGCTGGCCAGCTTAATCCTAGCCCTGGCATCTGATAAGGATACCTCCTGGATGCATTCCTTTCATGGTTTCTGAGCGCGCCCAACTGTTAGGACAACTTGGTGCAGACCCAGAAATCACCGTAGGGATTATATAAACCAGATGGCTAGGAGCACCTTAGGATCCCCCATGAGGAGCTGGCCAAAGTGATGTGTCTGGGCTTAACTTGCTACAGAACATGTATGATCAATGTCAAAAGTTTGCCAAAGTTGAACTCAAAAGCACCACCTCTGTGAGCAAATTCACTGACTACTGTGATTTAAGTGAAATGAAACTGACATTTGGCAGTTAAAAATGTCTGGTGACTAGTCCTTTGCAGAAACTTTACCGTCACACTCTGATTGAAAACAATGGCCGTCTAGTATGGACACAGTAAATCAAGTGTAATCCTGTTTAGCCAGGCTTGTGCTGGCTCATACTATGTCCCCAACCAGTGGAATTCCTCCTCCTTATCTCATGTCTGTGGTACTTTCCATCCTGTCTGAATGTCTGCAGCCAAACACCACAGTGACCTGCAGCTCCACCACTCCTCTGCTGCTGCAGAAACACAGAGGACTACACACCTAGTACACTTTCTATCTCCCTCTGACCCTCCATCTCATCCCATTTTGCTTTTCACTTTGTTCACCCCTCTTTTTCTCCTCCCCCACTCCACTTCCCCCTGCCCTTGCTAGAGTGAGCTAAAGGTTCAGGTCTAAAACTCATTAGTTCCAGCGCCTTATAATCCGTTACAAACAAACAGGCAAACATCCAAGATTAATGGCAGTTCAGTGGCTGAGAAAAAGACTGCCTGAGATTTAGGGCTACCACACAGCTTCACACTGGCATGCATTTTCCCAGAGGACAGACAAATACACACACACACACACACACACACACACACACACAGTTCAAGTGTGGGAGGGCTTTACGAACTGACCGTTATTTTACCTCTGTCTTGATCAGTTTTTAAGCTTGTCCATCAGCCTTTTGTCTTTTCTTTCCACCTTCTCTTCTTTTCTTCTGTCTACAGCTGCAAATGGAGGTCTGGGAAGGGGGGTTGGGGGGTTATTGCCATGGCAGCGGATGCCTGGGATCCTTCTGGCCAGAGCCCACTGCCAAGGATTCCAACATCCATGCACTAGCCCTCTTGCCAACTACAATAACAGTCAGTAATAGACAAAGGCTGACTGGATTCCCCTGTTTACATGTTAACGGTTTAGCGATGACATCATCATTCCACATCAAGTTCACATAAGTCAACAGCAGTCTGGACAGTGTGTGTGTGTGCGTGTGGTTACTTTGGTGCATCTTTGCCTGTGAGAGCTAGTTTGAATTTGAGCCCTTTTTCAAGGCTTTAGTTCAGAATCAGGTTTCGATGTATGCTTGACACCAAAATGAAGACTACATATCACTTCAAATGGACGTTTACAACAAAACTTACAAAAATACTGTTCCCCCAGATTTCTTATACAATAAATGTGATGAGACAAAACTGTTTTAATAACTTACTTTAATAACACAAGATATGTTTTTATCTTGGTCAAAAGATAATTTTTGGTACCTCTAATAATTATGAAATATTTTTTAAAATTTTGCAAATAAATATTTAACTTACACACACAAGTTACAGATCATCCAGCTAAAAATTATGCTGGTTTTCTTAATTGCTAAACACAACACATTTTACTCTGACTGCAATGATAAGCAACAGTCATTTCTAATGTCAGTCATAGAATGCTGATAAAGCATATGCCATGTGTGTGAAAAGGAAAAGTCATTGGAATAAGAAAAAGACGACAAATACAAAACAGGCATTCATCTGTTGAAACGAAGTCTGGGAAATGTTTCCTCACTTTAATGTTTTCTGGACTTTATTGCTGTTTATCATTGAATTTGTGGCTAAATGTACAGCTACACAGCTACAGCTACTGAATACATGGCAGCTCTGTGTTCATGGAGCTGACTGACATGAAGCAGATGGAGATACCGAAAACCAGCAGACTTTCTGCTGGTTCTCTTTCTTTAACAGCCATACCAATGTTTTAGCACATACAAATTCCACTGACTGCCTACTTAAAGACGTGGTGCTTTCTCCAGATATAGGTCATTATGATCCATTGGGGGGTCATTATGGGAAAAACCATTTGTAGTTATAAGGTTTCAAATCTGTTCAGTTCATATTCATAGTGTTGTGAATTAAAGGTCCAGTGTGTAGGATTTAGGGGGATATATTGGCTGATATAGAATATAATAGGTATGTTTTCTTCAGTGCATAATGACCTGAAGATAAGAATCGCTGTGTTTTCATTACCTTAGAATGAGCCTTTAATATCTACATAGGGAGCGGGTGTCTGTTAATGGAGATTGCCATGTTTTTCCACCATGTTTCTGCAGTAGCCCAGAACGGAAAAACCAAACACTGGCTCTAGATAGGGACATTTGCGATTTTAAGTTTTTGCATCGCCCACCATAATAAGAAGCCCAACTGCGATGAGTAGCACCAGAGTTATACCGATTTGTAACATGATACTGATTTATTCAGAGTTTCTAACGGTTTTCATCGCCTGGTCTGTTTGTTTTGGAGAAGTAGAGACCTCTGTGGAAAATTCAGCTTCTGGTGAAAACCTCCTGTTCGTCGGCGGAGGTCTGCGCTTTGCGTGCTCTGTGTGAAAAAGGGCTTAACACTAGGGTCTCCTTGATGTCAAGATTGTCAACCTGGCGTGAACAAACTGAGTGAATGTGTGTTTTTGAGTTTTTCTTTTACAGACATCTCTACCCACCTCTCTCTCTCTGTCTCTCTGTGTCTCTCTGTGTATCTGTGAGTGAGGGATTGTGTGTTACAGAGTTTACATTATTTCTAATTTGTTAATTTTGTTGTTGTTGCAGGGTCTGATTGTTCTAAGTTCTGTTTATTTGATGAATATTAAGACTACTCTATCCTCATAATTTTATGTCATTCAGATGACTTTCTAGTAATAGTACTACACTACTTTTGTTCAGAGTAGGTTAAAAAATACTGAATGTTTCCATTTTCATATTCTGTCACTATAGTTTTAATTGACATGACTTTGTTATGGCACTTTAATGTCTGCCTGCCTAGCAGTAATAGGGGGGAAATGAAAGCACATGTTCAACTGTGTGTTGATTTGTTTATGATATGCTTCCAAGTTAAAAATAACATGCTGCACAGTGTACATGCACTATTTTTGAATAAAATAGCTATTTTTAACAATAAATTTTCTCTTTTTTCCCCTTGTATAAATATCGTGATATATAGTGTATCGTGAGTTTCTGGTATCGTTACATCCCTACTCAGAAGTAATGCAAACTGTCATAAGTCACTTTCAGATCTTCCTTGTGTAAAAAGACAGGAAAGGATAAATTTACCAAAGCACACACAGCGTATATCTTAAAATGGTTTCATAAAAATGTTCCAGGTTTCCAAAATGATTAAATGAGGACCTGAACCACTGAAGCGTGTTGCAGCTGCTGTGGACTTTACATTACAGTGTGTTCTTTATAAGCCCCATTATGACTAAAACAGATTTCCTGTGGTTGGCTCTCAGAGCTGGGCTCAGCTCTGTTACCACAGTGGCTCATAAAGGTATTTGAAACCTAGGTAAACATTTACCAGGTGGCTGCATCGCAACAGGTTTGATGAAAAACATGAAGCTGTCATGTTTGTGGTATTCACACCTTCTAGCTGTCTTGTTGGGGCTGAGCGGGAACACAAGTCTGCAGGGTACATAAACACATCAGGCTGGCGAATAATGAGATTTTCCATAGCTCGGTTTCATCAGCCCTCAACTCTGGGCCATATAGTGATTCCTTCTCTATATCACATAGTGCTGACAGGATTGAAGTGCTCTCATAATGTAATGGACTAATATACACCACTTATGTAAAACTTGTTAGAGCTGCTATTGCTGGCCTTTGTCTCAGCAGGAATGCACATTTGTACTTTGCTGTTTCCAACCAAACTGCAGTAAATGTAAAGTTTCAGTGCTTTTCAGCTTGACCTGCTTATTAACCACAACAGGACTGTATGCTTCGCTGACGTCCCTTCATTACACATACAGAGGCAACCTCTACCAGTAGAGCAATAAAAAATAGAATGCAAAAAAGGAGGGAGCATTTTTTACTAGAAAGCTTCTGGGACTTAAACTTAAACTGGGAAAAAACTTAGTGAATATATAGAACCAACCTGGTGAGATTTCATTATCTTTTTCACCCCTAGAATGTGAAAACACATTCAAAAACAAACCTAACCTAAATAATGAGCTTAAATTAGGTCTCTATGAAAGTTTTCTATATACCTCTAACACACTGGAAATGTTTGCTGGAACCCTTTTATTTGCAAAGGTTCCCTCTAAATAAATATGTGTGCAGACATATATATTTTTATGACTTGTGTAAGCTATTTTGTTGAGTTGTTAAGTGATTTAAGTTGGCATTTTATTGTGTAAGAACAGTGAACAGTGGAAGGGGTGAATGCTGGATTTGGACAAGAAGCAGAAGTGCTGCTAAGCGCCCTGAAGCTTGAAAGCCAGCCAGGGAGCTCCAAGGCCAATGACAGAGCTCCTTGGTGCCACCCGGTTTCATTTCAAACAGGAGGTAAAAGTATCCCGAAGCCAGGGAGCTGGTAACAAAGCTCTGCACTACTCCGTCAGCTTCCCTGCAAGCTAAAACTATTGCTGCAGTGCTGACCTGTGCCCTTTTTGTTATTAAAGGATGTAAAGTACCAAAATAAAAGTACTGTTGGGTCCAGGGGCCTCATTTTGACTATTGCGTACGCACAAAAAAGAGACACCTCTTTCTAAGCATAAATTGGGATTTATAAAGAAAAACATGATGAGGAAATGTGTGTAAATTTGGGGAAACTCTGACCCATACATACACACATTTTGCACACAGGGGACATTGGCGACACAGATGGTGAGGTGGTGAATTGTGGCCAGATTGTGGAAATTAGATCTGAGGGGAATCATTAGGCATATAATGATCTCTCACACATTTAACTTCACCTTCAATATAACGTTTCTTATAGATCCACTTCATAAACATTTAAATGCAGCAATGATATTTGTGTTTGTGCCAGTGAGCCAGAACTTTTCCATAAGCACCTTTTGCTTGCAAAAGATATGTCGCCTTTAATCTCAAATGAAATCCTGCTCAATATTTCATTATCGCTGTCTCATTCCCCACCACCAGAGCATAAAGGAGAGCGTTGGGCTGGACTGTATGCTACTGACACTCGTGGTCAGCTGTGGAGAGTACCATGCACAGCTGAATGATGCCAGGCTGTGGCAGGTGACAGGTTTCAGGAAAGTTTGGGTTTCCTTTACCCGATAATAAGCGTAAATATACTGAATCACTTCACCTGAACCACGTTAACGAGGCTAACTGACTGATGAAATTAAAGTCGTCAGTTGTAGAAATTCAAGACAACATCAAACAGCATTAAATATTGCAGTACACTGTGTCAACAGTTTTCAATAATCTCTTATAATACTGTACAGATCACCAAATACCATTTTAGTTTTCAGATAGTTTTGAGTAAAATGACTGCAGGGAACATGAGTGTGCTGTCAGGTGCACAGAGCGCACAGGAAATACAGTGGTACTCTGCTTCTCACGCGACACATATGGACCGTGTAAATTACACGTAAGGGTCTTTTCTTTTTTTTGCCATCCACCTTTAGATCTGACCCTTTAAAAAAAAATCAGGTAGTGTTGTGTTTGATGAACAGCAGCAGCAGCAACAACATGTTCCTACTCACTGCCTCTTCTTTAGTTTATGACCCCACTGTCCACCAAACAATAGGCTGTGTGCTTTCTAATCCCCAGCTCACCCACAAGCACCTCAATTTCTATGTCAGGAATATTCATTTTCTTGGTTTTCCTCTTGGTCGTTGCCATAAGTCACTGTAAAGAACCACTGATCAGCCAGCTCATGTCTATGCATCAGTATTTATGATGTGCTCTGCACTGAACACCTATGGTTGAGTGTGGGCATGTAGAAGGCAGGAGATGAAGCTGGTCCACAAGCAGACAATTCCAAGTTGATTTTGGATTTATAAAAGAAAATTGTGTACTGGCAGCCTTATGCGCAGTTTTATAAATCACAATATTTTTTAGCATGTGTACATTTCCTCATTTGTACAAATGCAAACATTTTGTTTGGAGTTTTATAAATGAGGCCCCTGGTACTGAATTCCAGGTATCAGAATCTGTACTGTTTCAAATGTGAATGGTACCCAACCCTGGAACACAGCATAAGACCCTGTTCACAAATATGAAGATGCAATAGAATGCTACTTATTGTGACATGCTGGCTCTGCCCACTGCCACTCAAGAGACAAAGGTAGAATGAATAGGGCTGCAGTCAGCCAAAGAAATTCTTGGTCGACTAAAGTCGTACATAATCTTCCACTGATCGATTAGTCATGGGGAAAAAAATCTGCACGTTATTTTTACTTCAGGTGGTGTGTCTATGTCACTCTGCAGTTACACCTCCAAAACACTAGTCGGCGGTGGAGGACTGTGTTTAAGTGCTGTAAAGTTTAGTTGATTGAAAACACATTAAACATGGCTTAATAGAGACAATCTCAAACAAAAGTACACAAATTGGCTTCACTATAAATCGCAGCATTGACGGACAAACACTTGTCTTTATCTGGACACATTTCCCCCACCAATACAATATGCTAACATTATTACGACAAGCTTAAGGCATTTTACATTGTATAAATTAGCCTAGCGTCCAGCGATCTTTTCCTCTTCTCATATAAAACCAGGGACAACAGCAACATTAAACAAAGGTAACGGCACACAATTTAGCTCCATTACAGCTCACAAGATTCACTGACAAAACAACTGTCATAATAAACACATTTTCCAAGCAAATACAACATGCTAATGTTATTAGCGCCAGCCTATTGCATTCTACATTGTATAAATTAGCCTAGCAACTAGCGATCTTTTCCAGGATAAATCCCGAAGAATGAATCCCTGAAGGACAGATCACACTAGGGATGCACCGAATATTCGGTAACCGAATATATGCGGCCTAATATTGCAAAAAAACACACATTCAGTATTCGGTGGAATAAGGTAAAAGCAAGGCCGAATAATAGTGGCGTGTTCTGATAATGCAATCAAACAGCGTGCCGTGACGGGCGGAGTAAAATGTCGGCAGTGTGGCAATCCGTCCGTCACCGCACTCGCATTTTCGACTAAAAATAGTTTTGAGCAAGTAAAAAAGGCTTAAATCATTCAGCGTGCTGTGCAAGCAGCCTACAGATTTCAACCACCAGCAGAAACGAAAGGTGAATCCCACCGGTTGTGGGTTGAACGGGGGTCACAGACACAGACAGTAATGTATTCCTGTCAATTACAGTGGCCATCGGCTTACCGGCGACGGAGAAGTCGGCTCCAATAATATCCTCTTCTTGGCGTCATGACTGCCCAGAAGTACCTGAACAGCCGAGCCAGCCAAACACAGACCGTATGTGATGTGTCAGAGGAGAAACGAGCCGTTCACGGCCCACAAACCTCACCACACTTTAGGGACTGTTCTTTACTTATGAAGGGACTTGTCAGGGGAGGAGGGTGGCTGGTTGATTCTTATTTTATTTATTTATTTTATTTTGATCTCCCCTATGTTAACTTATTGTCACTTATTGATGCTGTTTTTGAAGTATGAATAATAAGTAATTTATTCCACTGAAATATCATTGATGTATTATAGAAAAGTGATTTATCTTTTTATAAATGACAAAAGGCACATCTGCCTCATTTTCGCTGTGGTATCGTGATACTACTCAGAACCATGATATTTTCATTAGTATCGTACGGTGGGTCCCAATTTTGATACCGTGACAACACTAATCTGGAAGGGGTTCATCTGCAAAAACTAATGAAAAACTAAACAACGATATTCGGTACTCGGTATTCGGCCAAGTGCTTAATATTATTCGGCTTCGGCTTCGGCCGCAAATTTTCATTTCGGTGCATCCCTAGATCACACACAAGACTTAAAATGCTATTTTAGTGGAGGCTTTACTGTCTTTACAATTTATTGTTTCTTATCTGTGAAATACAAGTAAATACAAGCTTCGTTTCCACTGAGGCACATGGTGTCAGAAACTGACAGGAGGTCTGTGTCACCGCAACGCTGAGCGTAGGGTGGGCGAGTTCAACTTTCGGTCAACAATGTGGGTGTTTTGAAAACACCCCCATTTTCACAGGTAACTTAGCCTGTCCCCCCCTGCCGCAGGAAATAATGGATTAATCCTGGAAAGCTATTGATGTAGCACTTTTCTCCTTATGAAAGTAATATGGCGATTATTCGACCAATGAGAATTTGGTCGGACGAGAGCATATCGACCAAATAATCGACTAGTCGTCTACCAGGAGACTACAGCCCTAAGAATGACATGGGGAACTTTGTGCAAAAGTCCTCTGAAGCTAAACAGAACCATGGAGTTGTTTCTACTCCACTCAACTACATTAAACCTTATTCAAACAAATTAAGTTACAGCTAGGAACTGTGGTTGCAAGACAATTTTTGTAGTAGCCAAACAGTGAAATGACTCCTCCTATGACTGTCAAGTGATCCTATTGAGCCAAAAAAGATGTTTTCCCATAGAGTAACATTGGGAAAGAGACATCTGATACCCCTAAAATGATATTTGATGATGATTTAAGCACTAAATTGGAAGTAGCTGGTTCGTTTTGCAGCATTCTCTAGCATGCTTCCTCTGTGGGCCCAATGATGCAGAAGTGGAAATAGAGCTGGTTTTAGCCTCATGCGCCACTGAGCAACTTTCATGGGAATGAATGGGGTTTCAACTTTGGAGGAAAAGTTGAATCTAGGTATCTTAATAAATCCATAAAATTATAGCATTATGCTTTAATAACTGTAGTATTGAAATAGGTATTGGAGAAAAAAAGTAAATTTGATGCATTTAACACTACATGACACAAAGCATTACAAACAGTTCTATGGGGAAAAGCAGGAAAATATAAATGTCTACTCTGCTTTGTTAATTTTAAATTTAAATTAATTAGCATTGGTATCACCATTTTATGGAGTGAAATTCTCATAATGTTGAAAGAATCCTGTCTAGACTAATGTAATTACATCGATTACATTTGAAAAACCTGACATTCTGTGTTTCCATCCATTATATCAGCTTAAAAAGGTTTTCTAAAAATCTTAAAAAAAAAGAATAGAAAACTGGATTTCAAATGTGTCTGTGCAGACAGGTCCTTTTGTGAATTTCATTACTGAAGGAATAGAGTGAAAAAGAAAGATCTGTGAAAAGGTTAGGCCAGTGTGTTCCTACAGATACTGGTAATGATCCTAACTGTAGCCTGCAAGCCTCTGAAGAAAAGGTGACCTGTGGTGCACAGACAGCAGTGGAAAGTGTGAGGAAGTGAGTTGGGGTAAAGCTGTTCTCTGCTCGTGTTTAGTATGCGCGGCCACGCTCCTGACTGTGGCATGGCGGCAGAGTGTTGATTCAGATCAAAGCTTGCTGCTGAGCACAATTCAGTCACTTATTCACAACTGCAGAGCTTGCATCCTAATAGCCTTCGCGCCATGATCTCTGCTGAAGGCTGAACACTTCTTTAGCTTTAGCTCAGTGTGGATGGCCTCGGGTGAAGTGAAGCTCATATTTCACACCCACTTCTCCCACTCTGTGTTTGCTCTTTTTGTTTTGACAGAGTCACTTACAGTTGCTGCTGTACTACTTGTCAGCAAGCTCAGGCTAACTTCTCACTATGTGAAAGGTTATTTTTTTTGTTGTGTTTTTTTTTTTGTAAAAATGCCAGGGTCTCTGACATGAAAGTCGATGGGGAGCAACTGTAAGAAGAATGGATAATAAAGATGCTGTACCTTGCATGTCAGCAGGATGTCAACTGTTTCTATAGATGGCCAGTCACAACAAAGAGCAGGCAAGTTTTCACAGGAATGGTAGAGGTTCAAGAAGACTGTATCCTTTGACCCATCCCCCAGAGCTGTGCATATGTCAGCATCTGGTGCCACCAATTCAAAATGAATAATGTTGCTGCTTTTATTTGATACTCAACACAAACACAAATAAAAATCACAGAGCAAAATACAAGGCTATCTGTCTCTGTATCAACAGTAAACCATAGATTATTCGGACATGGTTACTGATCTACAGTTCAGTGGGCACAGCCTCGCCATTGAAAAGGGGCAACACAGGAAAACCTGACTCCCTGTATAGCAAAGACTGTGCTCTAATTGCACTCTTAGGCCCCTATTACACACAAAGTGTTCTAGCAACTGGAGGCAGACTTTTGTAACTGTTTTTAATGAGAATGATGCTTTTTGCTTGCTGTTTTTGCAGCCAAAGCGTTCTGAACTGCTCTGGTTAAAACAACTTAATCTCTGAACGGAAAAGTGCCCCACGTCATCTCTGCTTTTTCCCCATTGTCCAAACAGATGATTTGAGAGGCGGGCCTTCTGTGGAGGTCATGACACAAGTTTACAGTTGGTAAACAGTGAAAGAGAAACTGGTGGTTGTTGGATATCCAGAGCTATATGACGGTACAAACCGCAGTTACCACCATCTTAATAGAAGACAGCAGGCGTGGAAGCTGAACTGCCCTCATATAATAATGTGCATGCGTCGGCGTCTGTGTCCTCCCGTCAGCTGCTCTGTCTAAAACCCAACTTTTTCCCACTTTTTGCCATTATTTTGGCTTTATACTAACATATGGTTTTGAGAACTGTTAGATTTTAACCTTATCTTACATCGAGTGAGGAAGCAATAGACACCGGGCACCGGTTTCACTTGTTCTACGACTCGCTGCCAAAACAACAGCTGACTGCCTCTTGACAGCATGGGAAAAACCCGGAAACTTACCTGAAACCTTCACCAGCAGCGGCCCCATTGTTCTGGGCCTTCGGCGGTAAGTTTCCCTGTCCAATCCTGGATTATATTCTCCCATATCATCCACTCTCTGTTGTATCCAAAACCACCCTCCTCTGGAGTCCCCGCACGTAAGGTTTCTCTCTCTACGTTGGCTTACACGGTGTGCTATAAGCTAGAGAAAGTAGCCTCTTGCTAAATATAAACTCCCTATGCTGTCACACATCACACCATTGCTGCCGTAGTTGTTATCTGTTTCCTAGGCCACCTGATCTGCTCCCATGGGTCCACTCACCTCACCCCACGACTGTGACAGTTGCCCCCACAAGTCCCAGATCATCGCTGAATTGGAGCAACACATCTCCAACCTCTACTGGATCCGGAATGACGAAGATCGCCTTGAATCCGTGGTTACAATAGGTGCCATAGGCAACACCTGTCCTCCTGCAAACCCAGCGGATCTGGACTCCACCGTCCCAGAGCCTGGTACCGGCTCCTCGCCACAGGTTGTCGTCAATTCCACCGGCTCGGCCCTGGCTCGGCCTCCTGATGATGCCGCCTCAGCCTCACCTACGCCAGCCCCCTCAGTTCCAGCTCCACATCCCCCCGCTGAGGACCCATGGTTGCTGCTGGGGGCTAAGCCAAAATGGGCTTCGAGGAGTGCAAAGGCTACTTTCACTTTTAGTCCAAATCCGAAGCTCAGAGCTAACATCTCCACCCCCAACACAAAGCCATGGTCCAGGGTAAATGGAAAATATCGAGGGGGGTCAAACCCACTACCTTCCCCACCTTGTGAGCTCCAACTGGAAAACAGATTTAACATCCTGAACGTTGAGGTGGTCTTCCCTGCCTTGGAGGGACAAGTGAGCCCCCAGCCACAGCTGTGTCCTTGCCACACATCCAACCGACACCTCCCTCAGAGCAGAGGTGCTCGCCTCCTCGTCCTCGTCCCTTATTCCCTCCAACCACTGCAATCGTGGGTGACTCCATTATGAGGAATATTTGTTTTTTTTAACACCAGCACTCACTCTTTTTCAGGAGCAACTGTTACAAAAATCAAAGACAAGCTCCCAGATCTACTGCGCTCCTTTCCGGACTCCATAAAACGCGTCATTGTGCACATCGGTACCAACTATGTTGTCCGAGGTCACACCGAACTACTGAAGAATGACTTTAACAGTCAATTTTCATCAGTGGCCCCCTTCCCACACTTGGCCGCGGCACGGGCGATTCTCAAGACTCCTCTCTCTCCACTCCTGGCTCTGGGCTGCCTGCAGTTTGCAGTTTTAACTTTATCGATAATTTTAACTTATTTTGGAATCGCCCCACCTTCTACAGGCATGACAGACTGCACCCGAGCAAATTAGGTAGCTGCATGCTAGCAGCCAACATCGCGCACACTGTACACACCACGGAAAACACACGTCTGTGACTGTTTACATGCCACACCCCCTACACAGTGTGTTCTTCCTTTACGGATCATACTGTGAGTGCAGGCTCCCACAACCTCTCCCCCTACAGGCTCCAACTGCAACTGCCACTACCCTCAACAGCCAGCTCCAGGTCAAATCCCTGGATTTGACCTGGCCTAACTTTGCTCACAGACGTGCCCAGAATTTACTACCCATTACTATTCCTCAGTCCTCTCAAACCGTCCTAAAGCAACGTCATCTGAAACTGGCTCTACTCAACACACAATCTCAGAACAACAAAAGCCTCATCCTGAATGAATTCATCACTGACAATAACCTGGATTTTCTTTGCATCACTGAAACATTGTACAAACCCCTGGACTATTTTTCACTTAATCAGACCACACCCACCGGATTCACACTGACAAACCTCGCCCTGAGGGCTGCGGAGGTGGTGTTGCTGCTATTCATCAGAAGGACATCAAAATAACCACAATTTCCATCCCTGCAGTTAACTCATTTGAACTTCTTGTCTTCAAACTCTCTGGTCCGACTCCCCTGGTCTCTGCCATCATCTACTGCCCCCCAAGCCACACCCCTCCTTCCTGTCTGATTTTCTGTTTTTGTGACCCAGCTCTGCGCCATTTCACCTTCTGTTCTCTTCCTCAGCGATTTCAATCTCCACATTGATACTACTGTCTGCAAATCTGCCATAGAATTTCTGGATCTACTACATTGCTTCAACTTGACACAACATGTTAACTTCCCCACTCACTCACATGGACACATCCTGGATCTGGTCTGCTCAACTGGTCTAACATTACACCACCTCTCCAGCATCAACCTCCATGTCTCTAACCACCTGGCAATCACTATGGACATTAATATCCCCATCCACACTCCTAAAGTAAAACGTAAAATATCCTTCAGAAATCTCAAATCCATCACTCCCTCAGCTCTTTCAGCCTCACTCACCAGCATAATATCTACCTGCCCTCCCCCTTTCTCAGACGACCCCACTGACCTTGGCCACTATTATAACACCACCCTCTCCTCCTGCCTAAATCACTTGGCCCCCATCAAAACTAAAACCGTCTCCTTCACTCACTCTGCCCCCTGGTAAACCCCTGAGCTCTACGCCATGAAATCCCAAAAGTGTCAGCTGGAAAGACTGTACAAGAAGACTTCACCTTCAAGCCTACACAGACCACCTGCTACACTACAAGAACGCCCTCAACACAGCCCGGTCCAACTACTTCTCTCATCTCATACACTCTGGCTCCAACAACCCCATAACTCTTTTCTCCACAATAAACAAACTTCTCAAACCTTCTCCACATCCTTCACGGTGGACAAGTGCAACTCATTCTTGTCATTCTTCCAAACAAAAAATAACACCATCTACAGCACGACGACGTCCAGATCTACATCGCCACCAAATTCATCACTACAGCAGTCTGCTCCACACTTGAAAATTGCCTCACTGAAATAAAATCCTGGATGCAAACTAACTTTCTACAACTCAACTGTGACGAATCAGACATGATCATAAGTGGCCCCAGTTCTCTTACTAAAACCATCTGTAATTTCAGCCTTAATGTTACAAATTCTACACTTTCTCCATCTCCACATCTACGCAACCTCGGCGTCACTTTCGACAGCAACATTTCATGTGAACCGCACGTTAATCATATCACCAAAACCGCTTTCTTCCATCTAAAAGACATAGCTCAGCTCCGCCCCTCACTCACCTTCTCCACTGCAGAAATTCACGCATTCATCACATCCAGACTCGACTACTGCAATAGCATTCTGTATGGTTCATCTTCTAAAGTTCTCAATAAACTACAGTACATCCAGAACTCTGCTGCCCCTCTCCTCACTCAGTTCTGCTCCTGCAACCATATCAGGCCCGTCCTAAAGAAACTTCACTGGCTCCTGATTCCTCAACGCATTCAGTTCAAAATCCTTCTCCTCACTTTCAAAGCCCTCCATAACCAGGCCCCAATTTACCTCATTGACCTGTTGCACCGCCACACCCCCTCCTACACTCTCTGCTCCTCTGATGCAAATCTCCTCTCTCCACCACACAGGACCAATCACAAAACCTGGGGGGACAAAGCCCTCTCCACTGCTGCCCCCTCCCTCTGGAACTCTCCCCCAACACATCTGTAACTGCACAGACTTAAACTCCTTCAAATCTTTGCTCAAACCCACCTGTTCAGGCTTGCATTCAATCTCCATCCTTGCTCTTAACTGTGTTGTACTGCTCTTATGTTGTTTTTATTTTGTTCTTTTTGTTTTGTAAAGTATCTTTGAGTGTTTTGAAAAGCGCTTTACAAATAAAATGTATTATTATTATTATTATAATTATTATTATTATTATTATTATAAGTGCAGTACCTGTAGTAATAATAATAATAACAATAATTATAAGAACATAATAACAATAATTATAATAAATGGTAGATTGATTACACAATAATGTGTCACTTTAAGATAAAAGGCTAGTTAATGTACCTGAACATTAATGCTGTCGAAGGACTTCCTATTAACATAGTCCCCCTCATTTTCTGCTGGAGCAGTGATGGGTATGTGGGTGTCATCTATGCACCCTAAGACATTGGAAAACCCTGCAAAATAATAGCTAATTACTGATCTCAGTCTGAGGTTGCAGCAGAATGTCTCTTACATAATATTAAATAGAATATAGAATACAGAATATAATTTTAGAATATTGTCATTGACTTCAACTGATTTCTACATCAGTTACCCGCAATTCTGTGGAATTCCTATTTTATGTTCCTAAGAGGTTTGCGCCCAGGGAACACCACCATTATGGGCAGCAGGTGTTTGAGAGCTAGTGTCACCTTTCTGGCAGCTCTACACACCGTGGCCTTTCCGATGTGTTCTGCTTCACCAATATCATATAAAAAGCCACCGTTCGCAAAAAAAAACGTAGCGCGATGCACAACATTTGCTCTGATGAGAGCGCACGTCCGCGGTGTGTCAGATTTTTGTGGCCAGAAAATGTAGTTGAGGTAAATGATTGATACTAATGAAAAACGGTACCGTTCAAACAGATATTCATTGGGGAATGACAACACATCTAAACAGGGTCTGAAGATCCTCTCCCGGCTTAAGGCATTGTGAATTAATTCTGCCTCGATATCGATTGGATTTCCTACATATGGACAACCCATGTCTGTCTGACAGCTTGCTTCAGGTTCGGCAGTAGGGAGGACACAGGGTGAACTCAGCATTTCTTACAGAAAACCTGCCAGCAAGCAGGTTAGGTTCACAGAGTCAGTTGCCATGGTGATTGACTCAGAGTTTGACTTAAACTGAAAACCCAGAGTTTCCCTCATTTCAGGGTTAACATACTCAGAGTTTTCAATAAACCAGCTTTCTGGAATACCCCCCAGGTCACCCTCCTCCTACCTGAGTTTTCCCTCTACATATCAAGCACACCTGAGATCAATCTGGCTCATTATCACACTTGACTCCTGCTGCTTATAAACCCTGGTTCTTCATTTCAGTCGTCGTCAGATCGCCCGTTTACCAACAGGGTACTCGAGCTCTTGACCCCTTTTGCTCTTTTTGAAACGTAAGAAAGTAAGAAAATTAATTGGCAACTTTATATATACATATATATATATATATATATATATATACATACATATATATACATACACACATACATATACATATATATATATATATAGACATATATATATGACACTTTTTGTACATGGCACAACACCTGCCCTTATATAGCGTAACCTATGCTAATAGGTAATGCCCTATGATCAAGTGCAATTCATCATTCAGCCCACCTGGGTAGAGGCAGATTTGGATGCTTAAGAATGTTTACTGCATCTGGAGGTGACTTATTTTTCTTTCAACAGAAATTATGAAAAAATAGAGAAATTTAAGAGACTGTTCGTGCATGAAGCCCAGTGTTTTTTTTTGTTTGTTTGTTTTGTTTTTAACCAAATCCTGATTTGAAAGAGTGCAATTAGGGTTGACACCTCTAGTACCTAGCAACTTTACTGTAGCTAATCAATGCTAATTCTGCGATGTGGCCAAACAAGAACAAAAAAGCTGTTGTCTGGATAATAAAATTATGATCTCTGGATATTCCTCTTAACCATGCCAAAGATTGTGGTTTGTCATGTGTTGTTTTTTTGCTGATCAAAACAAGAGACTGGTGAGTCCTTCTAGATTAAGCCAGCTGAATACATTGCTTAATTGTATTTTGACTGGTGGACAGAATCTCGCTATGTAGTCCATGGTGACCTATGATCAGAATTTTACAGTTAATTTTCCCCTCTATTGACATCATATCATTCAGTACGTTTACATGCACGCAGTAGTCGAGCTAAGCTCATAGCTCAGCTAATCAGTCAAGTCAGACTTCTCATCTTGTCATACTGTTAAAACTCTGAGTTATCTGGCTTTGGGACAGTGCAGTAGCTCATCCTGTCAGCCTGTGGAGCTAACGTAACAAAATTGAGACTATGTGGTTGTTATCAATAAATACAATGAAAATTGCGTTAACCTTAATTCTCTTTTGACTGTCTGGTTTAACCCAATACCTTGTGTTTGAATTTAAAAGATACATGCAAGTTAATTCAGGATAGTTCATGCACAAAACACTAATAACCCTGCTCTTGGATATAATTCAAAATAATCTCTCATGCTGCCTTGCATCATGAACCAGGCCACACTGTGACTGAAACCACATTCCACTCACTTGGGGAAAAAAAATCACTTTCTCCAGTCCACTTGGCCTCTGTCTCCGCTCTGCATAATTCATGGCCCTGGTACTAATACATTCATGTTTGGTGGCTTAGTGAAGCATTTTAAAAAGAGAGGCCAGCCCAACCAGGCTGACTGTCTGTCAGCCCTGCTCTCCTGCTCTGCTGGGACCCTCTCAGTTGCTAAGTGGCTGTTTTAACATCCACGACAAGCTGGAGAGCCAGGACACACCACAGCACCATGTCAATATTCATGCAGCATTGAGTGAGCTGACATTTACAATGTGATGAAACATAAAAGCACTGCTGTGTGATGCTCGCATTCTTGGGTTCCATGCACACACTGCTACACAACAGTGAAAACACACAGTGCCCTGCCATCATTTCTTACCCCTCACAATGTTTGACAAACAGTATTTTCTTCAATTGCATCCAGTCAAATCACAGTAATAGTTACCTTCTTTATACACACATGGACACACATGGACACACACACACACACACACACACACACACACACACATAGGGAAAATCTCATCAGGTACAGTCTAGGGATGTACTCCTATCCAAATAAATTATTTGGGAAAGCACAAATAATGTGATGGAAACAGACATTTATTCTTCCCCAGAGTTGTATTGTTTGGGCCTCTGTATTTCCTTGTGGTGGAATATCGATCGCTGTGATAATGACATATGTGAATTCCCACAGTATGAAAGTGCAGTCTGCATTTGATTGACAATAACTCCAGAACAGGTAAGCAGGAATGGGATAGCATTTTAATATTCTTATGCACCATAAGCACACACCTCCTCCCTTTTTTTCCCCTGAGCCCTCTGTTCCGTCACATCAGTGTATGTAAAAAGAGTCACCTGGTAGAATGGCGCTGTCCTGTATCTCAGGATTTAGCCATGTTTTGATGAAACAAAGCACATTACAGTTCCTGATATCCCGCTGGGAAATGATACCAGCGTGGAAATCATCCAGTTTATTTTCCAACGCCTGTATGTTGGCTAGCAGGGTGTTTGGCAGAGAACATCTATGTGTCCAGGATCTTAGCTGGTGTTTAATCCCTCCACGCTCAACTTTGTCCTTGCTTTTTTCTCTAATGCTTACATTTGAAAACCTCCACTGGCCAGTTAGCAGAGTCAGCAGGAAAGTTCAAAAAGCAGTGAGCTGATTTCCTTATCCTGATGAATGACTACAGACTGTACGAAAAATGGTCTTAGCTACCATGACACCACCCGTTGTTTTGTGAACTGTTGTACTGAGGCCTCAAGATCGGCTACTGGGACACAAAGATGATGTGTCTGGGACAATTCCGGGACAGCAAAAAAAAAAAAAAAAAAAAGTCAAAGTGTTATCAAAATGGGTATTATTTACAACGTCATTACATATGGGTATCTGAACGTCGCTTTTGTTGCTTGAATTATTTCAATGAAAACTTATGAAAAGCAAAAATACAGTGGCTTTTGCTGCACCTGATCTGGCTCCACACGCACGCGCATGCACACACACACGGAACCCCTTCTTAGGTCCACCCTCTCCCTCTCTCTGCTGTTGCCTGCAGTAATTTCTCTATCGATACAGCCCATAACGCATCTAATCGGCTATCTGAAGTGTCACCTCTTCAGAGCGAAGC
Source organism: Epinephelus lanceolatus (assembly GCF_041903045.1). Classification (NCBI taxonomy): domain Eukaryota; kingdom Metazoa; phylum Chordata; class Actinopteri; order Perciformes; family Serranidae; genus Epinephelus; species Epinephelus lanceolatus. The sequence goes on along the minus strand of NC_135737.1, from coordinate 3,946,880 downwards.
ATGTCAATTATGTTTTGAAATTCGTGTTATTTGCAAAGTCATCACATCTCAACATAATTTTGACGTTACTTTTAATCATTTAAACATAAAGTTAAGAACTAGGAAAGGCTATTGCCAAACTGTGCAAAATGCTTCCTGGGATATTCACTCAACTCACTGCGTGACGATATTGCTGGGTGCCAAGGGAAGTTAGATTAAATGTGTTCATGGGTTTAATTCTGAGCCTTCTCTTTGAGAGGGATGGGATTACATTGCAGATGGTGTCTTGTAGCCATGCAGGTAAACAAAATAAACTCCCTAGAGAGGAATTAATATGCTACGGTGTATGTTTAACAATCGTGACAGTGAAAGTTTTTTTTCTTCTGTATTTCAGACAGTTCCAGGTTAGCATCTGAAGCAGTTCCTGCATGAAGTGGGACCTTTTCCTGGAAACACCATCTCTGGTGTAAAACTAAACAGGAAACAAGTGGATGATGATGACTTCCATAAAGTGAAAGATAAACTAATCAATGGCTTCTGTGACAACTAGGGATGCACCAAATATTTGGTAACTGAATATATTTGGCCGAATATTGCAAAAAAACACACATTCGGTATTCGGTGGAATAAGTTAAAAGCAAGGCCGAATAATAGTGGCATGTTTTGATAACACAATCAAACAGCGTGCCGTGACGGGCGGAGTAAAATGTCAGCAGTGTGGCGATCCGTCCGTCACCGCACTCGCATTTGCGACTAAAAATAGTTTTGAGCAAGCAAAATAGGCTTAAATCATTCAGCACGCTGTGCGAGCAGCCTACAGATTTCAACCACCAGCAGAAACGAAAGGCGAATCCCACCAGTTGTGGGTTGAACGGGGGTCACAGACACAGACAGTAATGTATTCCTGTCAATTACGGGGGCCATTGGCTTACCGGCAACGGAGAAGTCGGCTCCAATAATATCCTCTCCTTGGTGTCATGACTGCCCAGAAGTACCTGAACAGCCGAGCCAGCCTAACACAGACCGTACGTGATGTGTCAGAGGAGAAACGAGCCGTTCACGGCCCACAAACCTCACCACACTTTAGGGACTGTTCTTTACTTATGAAGGGACTTGATTCTTATTTTATTCATTTATTTTATTTTGATCCCCCCTATGTTAATCAGTTATTGATGCTGTTTTTGAAGTATGAATAAGTCAATAAGTAATTTATTCCATTGAAATATCATTGATGTATTATAGAAAAGTGATTTATCTTTTTATAAATGACAAAAGGCACATCTGCCTCATTTTTGCTGTGGTATCGTGATACTACTCAGTACAGTGGGTCCCAATTTTGGTACCGTGACAACACTAATCTGGAGAGGGTTCATCTGCAAAAACTAATGAAAAACTAAACAACGATATTCGGTATTCGGTACTCGGTATTCGGCCAAGCGCTTAATATTATTCGGCTTCGGCCATAAATTTTCATTTCGGTGCATCCCTAGTGACAACCTCACTACGCGGTTTGGCAACCTTGATGAGGGTGTCTTGAAGGCCATTGCCACCATGTATGACCTAAGCAACTGGCCTGAAGACATCACTGACCTGGCCACCTTTGGCCTGGCTGATGTTGAGACTTTTGTCACTCACTTTCAGAAAACTGATGGGTTACAGGGAGCTTTGTGGAACACTGAATTCCCAAACAGTCATTTTACGTAACAAAACTTTTGAAAAAGCCAAATGAACTCAGATCTGTCATTTTTTTAGAACTCAACTATTAGTGTTTCCAATCCTTTTTCCTGTTTTTGACAATAGTAGCTGCATTAAAAATCAATATGAAAAGGAAATATGTCCTTATGTTGTGTTTTCACCACCATTGGTAGGCTGAATTCTCATCACGAGTGAATAAAGCAGCTAACTCTGAATCAATCTACTCAAAATTTTTAAGTCCAAATAACTCATGTTTGTCTTAGTATGCCATTTTGAGGAAATGAGATTCCCATGATCCTTTGCAAAAGAAAATAACATACTAGAGTGAAAAGAACACATCAGAATTCTTTAATGTTGAAATAATGATTGATATCTGGATGTTGCAATAGGTGCATAATTAATAGAATTATTAACTTCAGTGAGTGCATAATGAAGGGTTTATGAATGTCAACAAGACACTGTTCCCACTTTTTTCCCACTATTTTGTGCTCATTAAGCATTAATTAATGCTTATTACAGTATGTTAATATAAAGTGTTACCGCCATATTTATTTATTTGATGGGCATATTTATTTATTTATTTATTTATTTAATACTGACTTTAATGGCATTCCATACTGATGGGGTGAAAAATAAAAAGCAAAAGAGGGAGAGAGAGATTAAAAGTACAGAATGGGGATGTGAACACGTATTTCATAATTATGTTCTGTAATTATGTTATTATATGTTACTATTAAATCAATCTGATGCTTTGACAGCACAACATTTTTTTGCAAATTAAAATTAGTTTACAAAATAGAACATTTGTGCAATTTAACACGTATTCCTGTATAAACCACACCTACTTTCAGTCTTCTATTTGAATACAGATACAGAGATGGATTATTTTGTTGGTTGAACAGAAAAAGATACAGAAACACATAATGACCTCTCTATACACATTCAGTACAGGTCCACATCAGAGGTGTACAGAGGTCAGAGGTCATGGCTCCTCCTTATCACACAGCCACTGGCTGGGCCTCCTGTGGCACACTGTGGGCCTCCAGAATGGATTGGAAACAACCTCTATGAAGTGAGGCAAGGGTACATCACTGGCTGTTTGCTATAATTTGAGGCCAATTTTTCATGTTTCTTAAATATCTCATTTATATGCTTAGTCCCACTCCCTCCAGCAGCCCTAATCTGTCACCATCAGCCAGGAGGCAGCCAGAGTTTTTTGGTTAGTCATCTCCTTTCTACTGCTGGCTGGCCCTCCTGTTAGACCTGATCCTCCCTGTTTTTCTCTTTCTCTGCCTCTCCTGACAGTTCTGCTGGACAGCGAGGCGTCATACTGTGGCAAGAGAACATCTTATGCACAGCAACACAGAGGGAGGAGAGTCGACAGGATAGAGAATGTGGGGGAGACTGCCAGAGGGAGTGAAGGCGGGAGATAAGAGGAGAGGCAGACAAAGATAGAGAGGACATAAGCAGGGTTCTCCCTGCCTATCTAAAACTAAAGTGTTTATTCTTCTGACCGCCTAAAAAGCTGAGGGGGAAAAAAACTACAACTCTGAGCAAAAGTAGCACCAGAAAGAAATAATAAAAACAAGAGTTTAACGTTGCCAGACAACACTTTCAGTAAAGACTGGAGGTCGACCTATAATGGCTTTTTAAAGGACGATATAATAACGACAGTTTGGAACAGGGAAAAGTTGACATCCAATTAATCAGCTGATATCACCAACCCTCAAAAAAAAAAAAAAGATAATCATAATAATAATAATTTGACAGAGCTGGAAATTAATAATAATAATAATAATAAATTTTATTTGTTGGCGCCTTTCTGAGCACCCAAGGACACCTTACAATAAAAACATACAAAAATACCAATAATACAACATTTAAAATAGATAAAATACATGACAGAAAATTAAACCGGATAGGCAAGTCTGAACAGATGGGTTTTAAGCTGTGATTTAAATTGTCCAATGGAGTCAATCTGACGGATATGGGGGGGCAGAGAGTTCCAGAGTCTGGGTGCAGAGCAGCTGAAGGCTCTGCCACCCATAGTGGTCAGTTTGAAATTAGGGACAGACAGAAGAGCAGCTGAGGAGGAGCGTAGAGCACAGGTGGGGGTGTAAGGGTGGAGAAGGTCTGACAGGTATTGGGGGGCCAGGTTATGGAGAGCTTTGAATGTGAGGAGAAGGACTTTATATTGGATTCGCTGATGGACAGGTAGCCAGTGGAGCTGAATGAGGATGGGGGTGATGTGGTCGGTGGATTTGGTACGGGTTGAGTTGCAGTAATCGATACGTGAAGTGACAAGTGCGTGGACCAGGACCTGGGTGTTGCGTTGGGTGAGAGATGGACGGAGTCTGGAGATGTTACGTAAGTGCATGAAGGCAGTACGGGTAATGTTACTGATGTGGGGGGAAAAAGAAAGAGCACTGTCCAATATGACACCGAGGCTTTTGACTTGGGAGGAGATACGGACTGGGTGACCGTCAATGGAAATATTGAAGGGATGAGTGTTGAAGAGTGTGGACCTTGTGCCGATGAGAAGGACTGACTGAACATCAAGCTCAAAGTAATTAATTAATAAATCTAGAACTAAACATTTAACTCATCAAAAGCTTAGCTATTATATGCCCTCAAAGTCAAACTGAAATTATCAGGTACACATTAACATTACAATGACTTTGCGTATGAACCCTTAATGCAAAACTGTGATAAGAGAATGGCAGTATTTCTGACTGAAATATGTATTTCAATTACTTTTCAGTATTTTGCAATTGTTAAAAAAAAATTAAAATGTTGTATTTAGTAATTTTGAAATACCTGAAATACTATCTCAATGATTTTTAAAACATAAAAAACAATAGGTCAAAACCTGTGGCTGGACTGTGTATAAAAACACTGAAGGACTTTTATTTTGAAATGAGGGCCTTTAATCTCTTGGTCTCAATTTAATGCTCCTATACGTCCATTGTTCCACAGATATGGTCTCCTTAGACTACTGAGTTTTAATGTTTACCAAAATGCATGCTTGATATTCCAAGTATTACATAATGTCAACAAAAGATTAACTGAGCTTGTTCTGGTTTGTCGGCCTCTGCATGAGCACCATACTAGACACAAACATCTTATTGTGGGGAAGAGTAGACACCTTAAAAGTGCCAGCATGAGTGTGACTTGCAGGGGTCCTCAGATATGGAATAAGCTTGATGACACCATAAAAGAACTCACCTCTTTATCTGCGTTTAAGAAAACTCTAAAGGATAATCTCCTGAATAGTTACATATGAAATAACACTGGACTGTAACCCAAACCAGTGAATGGGGGATGCTTTTGTCTTTTGTGTTTTATGTTATTTGTTTTACGTTATTTGTAGTATGGATGTAAATGTTACTGTATTGTCATATATGTTATGTCCGATATTCCGATTGACTATTTTTGATGGCCTTATGCATCAGGCTCCCTAAAATAAGCTTTAAATAGCTTCCTGGGAGACCTGATTCACACATGCTGCTTACGAATCATGTAAACAGAACCTGTACTTCTTCTGTGTGTGTGAATAAATTCAATTCAATGTGATAAAACAATTTGAAACAGGAAGTTGCAGCTTTCAGTCACTCACAGACTGATGAACTTTATCTATAGTGATAATAGTATTACTGCACTGGACGAGCTCTAGCTGTCAAGGCAAAAGCTTTATAAAAGTAACTGATAATATAAAGAACAATACACTGAGATGTCTCGTGATGTACATACGCTGCATAGACATCAGTTCCATGACAGTTTCTAAGACTATTGGCCCAAATTAATCAGCCAAACCAATGAATTGGTGGACCTCTAGTACTAACCGAACTGTATGCATTGGGGTTGGGGGGTTGGGGAAATCGATACAGCATAGTATTGCAATATTTTGCATGGCGATATTGCATCGATGAACGGATGCCAAGTATCAGTCTTTTATTATATACATTATTAATTTTTGTAAAAACACATATTAATACAACTTTTGCTGATGGAATAATATAATCAACTGCTTTTTTGTGGGATCGTGCTGATGTTTTTTTTTTCCCCTGGTGAGGTCAACGTTATTTAAATTTCTTTCAGTGCTCTCTAAAACATCTAAATATTCCCAGAGGTACTGAAAACATGTAATCGCTCTGGTGTCACAACCAAAGCTCAGTTATCACGATGGCATTGGAAACTATATATTCATAGCACCCCAATTAACTGACTTGTCTATAAAATGGCTGACTGAACTGGTACAGAAACTCGAGAATATCGTTTAGTAGTATTGAAACATTTCACACAATATGCAGCCCTACTCAACAGTCCCTATCTGTTTTTCAGCCTCTGCCTCAGAATAAATGATTCCTTAGACTTAATGTACTTCCTTGATTGCAAACTTGCTGTATCCACATGAGGCATTATTCTTCTCGGAGCTTACACTGATAGCATTCCATGCAAGCAAACCACATTTTCATATGTGTATAATTTAGAGCTGCATATCTGGTCCATTCGACACACGTCCAGCCCGGTCACATGCAGATAAATAAAAGGGGGACAGTCCACATTCGGTCATCCACCCAACCGCCCACATGAAATATTTCCGGGTGCTAAACTATCAACAAAGCAGTGGAACTGTTTGGCCAACAATCTACACTTGAGGCTAATGCTTCAGATCAGAATTTCAGTGGGCATTTGTGGTGACACACACTAAATTGAGTCTTAAAATCATCACAGACATATCAGTATCCCCTCCTCTTCCAGTGACTCAGACTCAGTGCACTTACCCTGTGATAACAAGCAGCTTCACACATCATGTTAGCTAGACGTGACAGCCTAAATCTCCAAATCCAATCTCCAAATCAAAGTTTCCTCCTGAGATGGCCACCTAGACCAGTTGTTACATTGCTGTGAGTGTGGAGCAGAGTGCAGCCAATAAAAGATCCCAAATACACTTCAATTTCTATTATCTACATACGTTCTTCACTTTGCTGCATACACCAATGTTATTCCACAAGAATCACTACTATGAAATTGCCAATTTATCCAATTCACCAAGTCCTACTCTTGCTCCAATATCTTATTCTCTTCCTTCTGAATGTGCAACCCAAGCCTCAGACCAGCCATCACACCTGCCCGCCACCAATGCCCATCCTAACACACACACACCGGACACACTATTAACAAGGATCTGACTCATAGCTGCAGATCAGCTCACTAAATCAAATCAGAACGTGTCATATTTCTCTGACATTTAGACTTCTGCCATGCCTTCAGTGGATGTGGCCTATCAGGGACAATTAGCAGCAGCATGCTGTGAAAAATACACCCTGATGTGATGTGATCAGATCACATCTGTATCTGCTGATATATTGTGTGTAAACTAGCAGGAGGGGGGAAGTGAGGGGGGAAGTCAACAGACATGCCCAACAACAAAGGAATGAATAAACAGAATCAAGGCAGTTTTAGTGGATGTTGCGATCAGACTAAAAAGAACTGCTGTTGAGTGAAAGAGGCGTTGAGTAAGTTCTGTTAGTTTGATGGTATGAGTTGTTTCAAATTGTTCAGAATGTTACAACTAGAAGATAAAAAAAGCAAAGCTTTGAGAGTTCAACAGTCACGCGGAAATGTGAAAGCAAAGAAGGCAGCAACATGTAAGCATTGAGGCTGGGCGATATGGCTAAAAATGTTATAAGATAAGATACACCTTTATTGATCCCACAATTGAGAAATTCCAGAATGTTATATGTTAAGAATTTCCACATCTGTCAATATTTCTTTCAAGTTTAAAGGCTGATGTTTGCTCCTGAGCTGAAGAAACCATACAGTAAATTGTGGTTTAAAAAAATTTGCTAAACAGCAGAACATTTCACAATTCTGAGGTAGATTTAGACCCATTATAATAAAAAATAATGTCAATACATAAAACAATAAATAGACAATACATTTTGTGTTTTTGCTGACAATGAAAACAAAATAGACTGAACAAAAATCTCAGCTGTGGTCTGTATTTTCAGTCCAAGTTTTACACCAAAAAGGAAAGTTCCTTTTTATATACGGCTGCAATTGAACGGAAGAAACTTCTAGGGGTGTAAGGCTCCATCAATCTGGATCAATGTATCGATTCAATGATCAATGATCCAATATCATTATGACAAGGTGAAAACATTGATCCATTGATTCTGTCTCACCATCAAACAGCAGAAGGCAGATGCAAGCAGCCATGAGAAAGACGATGAGGATAATATTATTTACTTGGGAATAAATCAGCAGTGTGGAATTATTTTTGATTTCTGAGAAAATACAGGTCAGCAGACAGAGCACATGCTGTATGTAAACAATGATGTTATGAGATAAAACACAACGCACCGTTAGCTGCCTGGCTGGGCATTTCACTCTGCTAACTTCACACTACAGCAACATTAGCTTCAGCAACATTCAACCGTGCTGTTCTGTGTCGAGATGCAGCGACTTAAACCAACAGTGAGAAAGAAGAAGTCTAAATAATACAAATAATACATGTAATTCGTTGAGTTGAGTAGAGAGGAAAAAAAGTCCTCTAACCGCTAGGCTAATTTATGAAACGTAAACATGCTAAACCTAATAATGGGTGACTAGCAAAAAACAATTGTTTTGTCTATGAACGTTGACAGTTCCTACTATTTTATGCTTTTTTTGCATAATGCTGTTGTTAATCCATGTTTTCTGGCTGTTAGGAGAGGTTTCCCTTCAGGGCTTTAGGAAAAAGATGGTGGTTTGGGTTCAAATGAAATGATTTCTCCCAGAAAGTTTCAATTTAAAGTCAATTTAACTGCACTTAAGTGGTTACAGTTATTTACCTTATTTATATGTTGTTTTTATCTTTTATGGCCAAAAGCAAAAAAGACAGGTGTGGCTGCATCTTCTGTAACAGAAGAAATCAAGAATTTTACTGTATCAATTTAGATATATTCCAATTTAAAAGTGACACATTTCTACCTTGAAATGACTTCAAATCTGAAACTTGAGCTGCTATAAAAAATACATTGCTCCATTATTCCTGACAATAACAGAAATATTTGAGCTAAGGACATCTCAGACTACATCCATACTGAAAATAAGGCATTTTTACTGTTTCAAAGTTTATTGTTAAACTGCAAAATATCTTTATTACAAAAAATATCTTTATGACATATTTTTGTTATGAGTATATATGATACCAGATAGGCATGAACGAGTACACCTTTATTTGTATCTGTGTCTGTAACTGTTGAACCAACTTATCTGTATTCATATCTATGCTTGGAGTGGGCAGGCTTTATGGTGGAAGTGGGTGGGGTTTCAATCTGAAGTGGGTAGGCCCTAACCAGAAGTTGTCATTTTAAGCCTGAAATTAATATGGGTTGATCAGAGGTTGCTATCTAACTTATTTATTAGAAAAGTACTTACAAAACAATCACAGAATTAGGCTTCCAATCATGTTTGATCACAAAAGAGATTGAAAACAGCTACCCAAATGAGAATTTTTCCAAGTCATGAATATGGATATTGACACATTTTACTCATATATAATATCCATACTCATAAAAAGTACATTAACTATACCAGATACTTGTTTCAGAGTATTCAACCCTAATACTGGAAATGTTTTACTCACTAATATCAGAATCGGCATCGGGCCCAAAAAATTCAGTACTGGTTAGGCTCTAAAACAGACTTAAACCTCTTCACAGTACAGAAACCGCTCTACTCAAAATAACAAATGACCTTCTTCTAGCTGCTGATTCAGGTAACTGCTCCATCCTCCTGCTCCTGGACCTCACCGCAGCTTTTGACACAGTAGATCACTCTATTCTCATAAACAGATTACACAAATGGGTGGGGGTCTCTGGTTCTGCCTTAAACTGGTTTTCATCATACTTATCAAACAGATCCTTCAGTGTTTCCATCAGTGACTCATCTTCTTCCTCAGCTCCCATTTTCTGTGGTGTTCCCCAAGGTTCCATTCTTGGTCCAATCCTCTTCTCCATTTACTTGCTTCCGTTAGGCCAAATTATCCAAAAACACAATATTTCTTTCCATTGCTACACAGACGATACTCAGATCTACCTCCCCCTAGAGCCTAACAACCATAACAAACTCACAGACCTCAATAACTGTCTTGCAGATATCAAGTCCTGGATGTCCACAAACTTTCTCCAGCTCAATGAAAATAAAACTGAAGTTATTTTATTTGGTCCACAGCATCTAACAAACAGTATTTCACCCTATCTTGGTCCATTAGCCCCATCTGTCAAATCACATGCAAAAAATCTTGGAATCATATTCGACCCAGCATTGAAATTTGTTAATCAAATCGCAAATCAATAAAGTAGTAAAATTAAGCTTCATGCAGCTCCGCACCATCTCCAAATTCAAATCATTTCTCAGTTTCGCCGACCTGGAGAAAGTCATCCATGCCTTCATATCATCCCGTCTTGATTACTGCAACTCACTATATCTTGGTATACATCAGTCATCCTTATCCCGTCTTCAATTAGTTCAAAATGCAGCAGCAAGGATACTAACAAGGTCAAAAAAGTCAGATCACATCACTGCTATTCTTGCCTCCCTACACTGGTTGCCTGTCACCTACAGGGTTAATTTTAAAATTTTGTTGTTTGTTTTTAAGGCATTAAATGGTCTCGCCCCCCCTTATATCACCGAACTCCTATCCCCTTATCACACTGCCAGAGCACTGAGGTCTTCTGACCAACAACTACTCTCTGTCCACAGAACAAGGACAAAGTGCTATGGGGACAGGGCCTTCTCAATAGCTGCCCCAAAGCTGTGGAATTCCCTTCCTCCCCCTATCCGTTTCTCCCCCACTATAGACACTTTCAAGAGTAACCTTAAAACATATTTCTTTTCTTTAGCTTTTAACTGTATATAGTGTTTACTTGTTTGTTTATTTGTTTAAATGTTTTTCCTTGGTATGTGGTGTAAAGCACTTTGAATCAACCTTGTTGTGTGTAAAGTGCTATATAAATAAAGTTGAACTTGAACTTGAACTTAAACAGATCTCATTGTAGAGAGCTTTGAATATCATTTAAATGGCTAAAAGTATTTGGATGCTGTCAATATGTGGGTTTATTTTGGCTGTTTGTGTGGGATAGACCCAAATCTGCACTGCTGTCCACATATTTTTGGCCTTAACATAGTGTGTGAATGCCCGTGGCTTCTATGATGATATGTTCAGAAAGCACATATGTGGGTGTAATGTTCCGGTGTCCACATATTTTGTTTGGGTGGCCACATGTCTCTAAAGGTAACCATCTACTGAGTGCTACAGCCATACACACCCACAGTCACTCAGGCTTTAAATGTACCTCAGCTGCATACCACACCGAGTCACTGTGTTTGTGTTTGTCACTCGGTGATAGTGTTACATGATTTCACATGCATTCCCAAATAGGCTTGGTGTTATGGTAGAAGCACCTAGCTTGCAACATGTATGCCACAGTGATGTAACTACTAACTAACCCAAGACTGTTGCATCTTTTTTCTCATTAATGCTACATGCTTGTTTTTTTGGCACCACTCGAATGAATAAAAAGGTCAGTGTTGCTTGGCTTTCCTTGTTTTACATCATTCCTGCTGACCTACTTATTGGACTTTATTTCTACCTGTCTTTCCTGTAAATGACCTGTAGGCTAGGGGTGCCTCGGGGACTTAAATTTCATAACTCTTTGTTATGTTTCCATGATGTTGTCCATCACCACCATGTCTATATGAATACTGCTACAGCTAAATTGATCTCTGGATAAAATATTTTTAGTCTCACAGATGGTTTTGTTATTGTCACAAATAACTAGCAAGACATTTCCAGCAGCTACAGTGAAGATTAGTGGCAAACAAAGGTGAAAGAGAGATTGAGTGAGAGAGAGGGAGGAGGACAGAAACTCTCTCCATAGTGTTGTTTAACTGCCTGTCAGACACTCAGAGCCCATGGTTACCATCAGGCTGCATATGTGCGTGTGTGTGTGTGTGTGTGTGTGTAATTGCGCTAAAAAGAGCGAGAGGGAGTTAGAGAGGGGCAGTGAAATGTTAATGAGGGCAGTGGGATGTGAACAAATAGCTTCCAGCCTGATGAATCCATTCAGACAAAGACGAAGACAGAGACACAGAGAGAGGGCTGCTTCAGGGGGAACTTCAGGGGTCAAACACTCCAATTTGAATATAAATGGACATGGATGACCCAGCAGCTTACAGCCATGTGTGTGTGTGTGTGTGTGTGTGTGTGTGTGTGTGTGTGTGTGTGTGTGTATCCCTGTAGTTTTAGCCCGCCTTACATGTGCTCATTCATCCCCTGGTTTCATCAAGCAGGAAGAAAACACTCAGCCTGCTAGCTCTTTCCTGGGTCCTTTAGTGCACAGTTTGTGTGAAGATGTGAACAGTGATTGTAACCCAAGAAATCAGCAGCAGTGACACAATCTCAAACTTCATTATTACAGAAAATCCAGGAGAGGGGACATATTACACAGTCAGCAAACCTGACATTTCAAAGTGTGGATGATGAGTAGGGAAGTCAACAGTTAACCATTAATCTGTTAACCATCCCATGTTTTTTTGACCGGTTACGCATGCTGGTCTATAGATTAACATGCATACAACACACATTCTGCTAACAGCTTGAGAAAGCGATGCCATGATGCAACTTGTGGGAGGAGACTACCACAACCTGGCACATCTCAGCCACTTGCCTTTTACTTGCTGATGGTTGATTACAAAGAAAAGAGACACATTCGCACCAAAGCCCTCGATGAAACAGTAAGACAGTTAACGTTTGTTTCTGGGCTAAAATAAAGACGGCTCTCATATCCAGCATTCCATATATTTAACGTTAGTAATGTTATGTCATAAAGTTATATCATCAACCCCAGACCCAGTTTGCCAGATTTTTCCAGCCCATTCTCATTTCCAACTTGTCAAATACTGCCACTTTGTCACTGATTTTGGCATCAGACATCTATGCAAAAAGGCACCTTTCTATTGAATAAAATAGACTTTATTGTCATTGCCCAAGAAGTGCAACGAAATCTGCTGTGCCATGCCTGAAATATAAAAAAGGAGAGAATAGATAGTAATAAATACACAACACATAGACGTTCACAATCATCCTAAAAAATAAATATAAAAAATAACATTAAAAGCAGTATTGCACAAGTTGACGCTTTTCAATATATTTCATGACACAATGGTGGGGCAGTGTTTGATTCTGTTCAATTCAGTGATGGCTCTTGGATAAAAGCTGTCCTTCAGTCTGTAGGTGCGAGCTTTGAGGCTTCTGTAGCAACTCCCAGAGGGTAACAGAAAGAACAGTTTATGACAGGGCTGGGTCGTATTTTTCTAATTAATTTAAATATCTATGATGCAACACATTTGCTTTAAATCCAATAATACCAAAAGGTAGGTATTTATTTTTCAGGATGTTGTTAGTTCAATGATCTTTTCTGAGGTTCTTATGACTCTCTGGAGGCTTTTCCGGTCTGCCTCTGTACAGTTCACATACTGTACCAGGCCATCAGACAGTATGTTAGCATACTTTCAAAGGAACAGTGGTAAAAGGATCTGAGCAGCTCTGCAGACAGGTTGTTCTTTTCCAGTGTCCATAAGAAGTACAGCCACTGTTGAGCCTTTTTTTAACCAGGGCAGAGAAGTTGATTGTACATGTGGGGTCCTCACTGATGTAAGTCCCAGAAACTTAAAGCTGGTGACCCTAACCACTTCCTCTCGCCTGATGGTTATGGAAGTATGGTCCTCACGGTGTCTCCTGAAGTCAATAATGACTTCTTTTGAAGTCACAGTGGAATGATACACTGCCAGGGGCATCAGTTTGTAACCTCTAACGCTACTAAAAACCTACTCCGGATTCAGGAACGCCGCGGGAAACTCAGATTTGATCGTAAACACTTGTGTATGATCATGAATGCCAATCCACCATAAAGTGACAGCGCGCTCCCGGTAATCATCAATTAGCATAAATCCCCGCCTATGAATAGCCAATGACCACCATATAAGGAGGTGTAGGTGCATCCAGTCAACCTGTCAGTCATGGCGCAAACAAAGAAAGAGAGAGAAAGAAAAAATTATTTTTCCGAAGCGGAGATCGAAATAGTGGACTTAAGAAAAAAACATTTTATTTTCTTCAGTTAGTAGTGGTGTGACAGGGACAGGCAAAGCAAAGGCCTGCAGGGAGGTAACAGATGCTGTTAATGTTGTCTCCGTGGTCCAAAGAACCATGTCAGAGGTGAAGCGTAAATGGTTTGATATGAAACTGGAGGCAAAGAAACGCATAAGCACACACACACAAAAAAATACAGCAACCACAGGAGGAGGAGGCTCACAGTCACAACTATCGCTGGCATAACTGGGGAGACCTCTCTGTCAGGAATTATTCCTGACGAAGACAGCGTCATGCCTCCACTGGAGTCAACATCAAACCCAGACAGTAAGGTGTTGTATCATAATACATTCTGAAAACCATCACTGATAGCGTAGTGGTCACTAAACAAATAGAAGATTCATTTGTGGGGTTTTGAATGAAGTGGGAACGGGAAACCAGAGATGTTTTGTGCGTAATGGATAAACTCTAAATCAGTGATGGCTGTCGGAATGTAGAGCTATTTAACATTTATTTTAACAAATGATACAGATAACATATAGCCTACAGCAGTTTTGTATGCATCGTCTTCAAATTATTTGAACCATAATAGCCTAAAGCTCTGTTTAATACAACGTAAACATTTTTCAAATCAGATTTATTCATTCAAATGATCAAAAAGCCACAAAAGACAAACAAAAAAAAACGTGTTGTCTCAAATAATTCTTTGAGCTGGCGCGTGCTCCTTCGTGGCTCCACCACCTGCTGCTCCTGCTGCCCCTGCTGAACCCAGGCACCGAGGCCGAAGAGGCTTTGATCCGGCTGTCCTTACGGATATTTTTATTATCATCATTCAACATGTAGAAAGAACGTGTAATCTACTGAGTCCATTTACATAGATAATTCACAATCATGAACCTAATCTGGATCTTAAACCTGCTAATTGCCAACTAATTTAACTAAATGTGTTATATTTTTAATATTTTGTCATGTTTAGATTAAGTGTTCAAAGGCATCTGTGTATTGTGTACATAACAGAGCGCAATACGAATTAAAAATTTTTTATATTGATTGGTCAGTTTAGCCTCCACTCACTCTGTTAGAAACAAGCTAGTGAAGTGTGTGGCAGCCAGGGTTCCTCCAGTATCAGTCATATTCATTCTGTCCCACAGCAATGACAGACGCCTCTCTTGTGGAGGATTTCTAGCATTTGGATGGACATACAAGCTCTCTTGGTTGACTCACCAGCACGAACAATCCTACACTTTGCTGGCAAAACCTGCTTCTCTGAAAGAAGTCCAAGCCACAAAACAGAATAGGAGAGAAGAGTTTTTGTGCATTGCCAAAAACATCCTGTCAATGACCTTCAGACTCTGTTGCCAATGGTCACAACTGTCTTCTACTAAATATATTGATATGCTGCTGTTTTTTGTTTTTGTTTTTCAAATATATTTTGAAGAAAATAAAAATAAAATAAATGCTCCCTGGATTGTTCAGTGGCAACATTTCCAATCACAGGGAGGAAGTCAGGGCCGATGATTGCATGTACAGATCACAGGACTTAAACACCAGTGACCAAATCCCACGTTTTTAAATGTACTCAAAATGTTTACTGGATGAGGTCACACTGAGGCTGCCCATTGCACAGGCAGTGTAGGCAAATGATAAGGGCGCTACAAATGGGGGAAGAAAAATATCAAACTGTTAATTTAACTGTTAATTTTATTATTTTTTACTAATACTATTACTACTATTATTTTGAAATATTACAAAAGGTCACAACAACATCATTATATAGCAACGCCTACTAAATAATAGCGTAATGGCAAGGCCTTTTTTTCTGGTGCCCCCCGGCCCCCCTCCCCAGCTCGTTACACTTTACCTGCTCTCTGGGGGAGATGGGAAAGTTATTTGATGTCAAGTGAATCCCGAAAAACGCTGTATCTTCATTATGTCAAAAAGACAAAAGATCTCTGGTGCCCAAGAAAGAAAAATGTTTTTACAACACTATAAAATAGATATTAGAGAAGGGAATTATGATGGCTTATATATAGTAAAAAGGCTTTTTGCTTATTCTTTAAACATGTTTTTCATGTGAAAGGTGATGACTTTAAAATTGATCATTTATTTTTTATAATGTAGATTTCTGTTTCCCTGACACAAAGGAAAAACAAAAAACGACAAAAAACAAAAGTAACACCAATATAAAAACATCGGTATCGGCTGTTGGTGAAATTCTTATTTCAAACACTGGTATCAGTATCGGCCCAGCATGTGTTGGACTACCTGCCCACAGCAACATGACAAACTGCATTGAAATACATGGATTTGTAACGTGAAACTTATGCAGTGTTTTTACCAGTTTAAATTGCTGGGTCTGTTTGTTTTGGAAAGGAAGAGATGGCTAAACAGCTCTCTGTGGGATGGTAGCCGCTGCTGCTGTGCCTGTGTTAGCTCGTGCTAACTGCACAGACAATGAACTGATTGTCTGCCAGGAGGAAAGAAGCTCTGTAGATGCTCCATCAGTGCTGTGTCTGACCTGTGTTACAGAAACACTGAATCTTATGAATATGAATCTTCACACTTGGAGCTGTTTCTGTGTTTCTGTACTCCATTTCGCAGCACTTTGTCAGTCATTGTCTTGAATTGTCGTTATTAAATCACAAAAAGTGTGTAGAGAGGACCTCGTTCAACCAAAACCCTCAGGATTACAGACATGCCTAACAAATAAATGTCTGGCTGAGTATTTCTAGAGTCTTGTTCAAACATTTGAATTAAATCACTTTTTGGTTTCATATTTAGAAAATCCCTCACCTTTAGTGCTCTGTTTCTTTCCTGATTACAGCAACAATGCTGTCTGTGTGTTCCACCTCTGGCTGGGGTAGCTGGATTTGCTGTTCAGTTTTGAATGTATTTTGCTATTCATCCAAGAGGCTTTATCAATTCTATTCATAAAAAAAGAAGAATTTTAATAAAGATAAGAATTGAAAGTAACTTTAGAGCTGGCCTCACTATCCTTTACATCCTGGCAGGGTTTAGCTGCTGTTTAGAATTCACCCTTTTAAGCTGTAGCTCCTCTTTCACTGCATTTTAAGATAACAAAAACTGTTCTTCTTTACAGGTTTTGATACCTCTGTGCTCACTTGTCAGGCCTTTCATAAACACAGCCACCCACAAACACAACTCTCTCTACCAATAAAAACACAGAGATGATATGTCTGCACCTTTTCTAATACTCTCCGTGTGAAACATTACTATCTGAAGGTGCAGTGAGACTGAAATGTCAACAGCTCAGAGATTGTCCCCACACTATTTTCATTTCCATTTCCTTGACTGTACACCAGCCCTTATCTCTGTTCCCCAAAGACATTCAAAATCACCAAACCACTGAAAGAAATGAATGAATATAAATAGAAAATCCCCTTTTCTCCTGGTCAGAGGTCAGGGACAGATACACAGCACAAGCTGCGGGCTGGTAAGGTTTCATTGTACTCTTAAGAACACTTGAGCAGAGTGGGAACTTGAACCTGGGTTCTCTTCTTGATAAGGGTCTCTTTATAGATTGGGTCAATGTGGTAATATAATGAAGAGAAGATTGCCCATTAATTGCAGCTGAATAGACCACAAATTAAAAAAAAAAAAAAATCCTTTAGATTTCTGTAAAAGCACCACAACTGAACTGCACATGCATACCGAACTGCAGGCAGAGCTGATATGTTGCCACTTTTTCTGTCCTCCACTTGAGGATTGATTAATTTTTCTCTGTAGGTACTGAAGCGACAGTGATATCTTTTAAAGCGTACGTATAGAGAGGCGAAGTCCCTCCCTCCAGTATCAGCACTGTAACTGACCTGCAGTGTAGGGAAAGCTACTTTGAAGGTTGTAGCATTGCTGTGCATGCTACAACTGACTTCAAAATGGAGGAAACTGAACTACAGCAAAGCTACCATTGGGAGAAATCTAGTCTGGTAAACTAACGCTACTTAAAAAACTTCAATTATCACATTAACAATGTCATAAAAATCATAACAAAATAGGATACAAAAAGTCCCATGCTGGCAAAAAATGCCACTCCAGTGAATTTATCTAAAAAAATTTACAGGTAAATCAAAAATATATAATACCCCACCATTCATGGGAAAGTGCCGAAATGTCAGCTTTGCTTTTGTATACAATGTCCGCCAATCAGACAGCTGTCTTCAGAAACTAGAGTCCAGTTGGAGGCATTGCACCAAACAAGATTACTCGGTTAGCTTGGTAACTTCTAAAATAGCTTGTAACAACTTCTCTGAACATTTGTTAATAAGTATTCATGCATTTTATGAAACCACTTATTCTATTAAGCATGTGTTTGGACTGAGCAAGGAGGCCGGAGAGAAAACCCACGCTGACACAGGGAGTACATGAAAACTAAACTCAGAAGGGTCCCAGCCCTTAGGTTTGCACCCAGAATCTTCTTACTGTGAGGCGACAGTGCTGACCACTCAGGCTGTTCTTTTTTCGAATGTTATCCTACACAAAACAATGCACCCAAATTCGTACATATCCCACATATTTTTAAAGGCTGCAATCATGTGATCAATGCACTGACGGCAGTAAACAAGGAAGCAGTCCCGAGCGCTTGTAAGGAGGCAGGTTGGGGTGGTGGATGGGTTGCGAAAAATTGACTTTCACCTGTAACTTTCTCCTCGAGTCGTGTTTTCAGATTTGTGTGAACTTCGAGTCATTTTAAGGTAAGTTCTCACCATGTTTCTTTTCCTAAACCTAACCTCTGTAACTTTACTTGCCTAAACCCTGCCTCTGTAACTTTTGAGGCCGGTTCTACGCAGGGGCAATGCCCCCTTAAACAAATCTCTTGCCCCCTCAAATCAAATCCGCCGAAAAAGGCACAAAACAGAAAAGTTTTCTCATCTGTCTCCACTCCACTCCGTGCTGTGTGCCGGCTCTGTGTGATCTACTGTCACTAAAAACAAAAGTAAATATAGCAGTGTGAGCATAGAGTATGAGCCTGTCAGTGCGAACGTTTCTTCAACCACACAAGCATAGTGAGAGATGAGTGCCTGCTGCATGTCACATACTGAGGACAAATGCCCTGTGTGTGCCAGACCCCTACATAAAGCCCTAAAGTTCTGCACGCTGTTTTTTGATAATCACAGCGATTTTTACAAAGCTTTTATTAACTTTTCACTCCTGCAGCTTTCAGCAGTTCAAAGGAGAGCGGAGTAAAGCGAAATTTGTTAAATTGCTAACAAAAACCCCCAAAAAACAACAAAAAAAAGAAAAGAAAAAAAACAAAACAAAACAATAAGACTAGCTTTGGTAAATACTGTCTATAGTGAGGTTATTGTAATTATTAGGTTCAAATTTATTTCATATGTCTAGATGCCTAATGGCCATCCAATAAGATAAATGTTAAGATGTTGGTTGTGCCTGGATGAAGGATATTTTTATTTCATTTTTTCTTAATTTTTATTTTATTTTTTGTTTATTTTATTTTTCAGTTTTCCTCCCTGAGGGGTTGCCAACTTATTGTGGTCAGAGGGTTTGTGTGCCTTAGTGACCCTAAGAGCTATACCAGCAGGAGCTTAGTCTTTAGGTGGGACACCCAAGCTGGACAGGTCTTAGGGTAGAGGCCTGACAAAGTGCAATCCATTTCTTTAGGTTGGGGTTTAGACACAAAGCTAACAACAAAGCTAACAACAAGGTGTTTTCAAAACACCCCCATTGTTGACAGAAAGTTGAACTTGCCCACCCTCACGGTCAGCATCGCGGGGACGCAGACCTCCTGCCTGTTTCTGTATACCTGCACCATTTCCCTCAGTGGAACTGAAGCTTGTATTTACTTGTATTTCTCTGATAAGAAACAATAAATTGTGGAGAGAGTAAAGCCTCCACTAAAATAACATTTTAAGTCGTGTGTGTGATTAATCCTTCAGGGATTTATACTTCGGGATTTATCCTGGCTTCATATGAGCAGAGGAAATCTCCGGTCGTTGCTAGGCTAATGTATACCATGTAAAATGCCATAGGCTGGCACCAATAATGTTAGCATGCTGTATTTGCTTGCAAAACGTGTTTAGTATAATTGTTTTGTCTGTGAATGTTGTGAGTTGTAATGGAGCCAAATTATGTATCGTTACCTTTGTTACATCTTGCTGTTGTCCCCGGCTTTATATGAGAAGAGGAAAAGATCGCTAGACGCTAGGCTAATTTATGCAATATAAAATGCCATAGACTTGTGCTAATAACGTTAGCATGTTGTATTGGTGGGGGAAATGTGTCCAGATAAAGACAAAGTGTTTGTCTGTCAGTTCTGCGATTTATAGTGAAGCCAATTTGCTTACTTGTGTTTGAAATTGTCTCTATTAAGCCATATTTAATGTGTGTTTTGAATCAAATATATAAATAAAGTTTGATTTGAACTAAACTTGGTGAGGAGCCCGCTGAAGCGTTCTGCACAGTGGGACAGTGTTGGCAGGGGACCGCTGATAAAAACAGACTTTCCACCGTTTTTTAAAAGGTTAAAAAGAGCAACAAAATCAATTTTTGTTAGCTCTGATTGCCGGCGGGCCGTGTCGTTCGAGCCCAAATGAAATATCAGCCAGTTTATGCAGGAAGGGAGTGAATGAAGCAGTTCAGGAAGTTTGTCGAGGAATACCGGAACAGTGGCTCCAGGAGAGCAGTGAGTTGTGGCATTGAAAAAAACGAATATTCCTGATGATACTGTCCCCAACCAACACAGTAGAAGGAGGAAAAAGAGAACGAAGAGGAACAGGATGGGGATTGGGGAACTCACATGAGGCAGGTGGACGGTCCTCCAGACCGTCTTAGTACAGCCTCTTTTAGGAACCTCTGACGCGCCACAGAAGCCGATGCCCAAGAAGGGAGCTGATGGTTGGGTCCTACAGCAGAGAGACTCCGGTCCTCAACAGGTGGCAGCAAGGAAGACGCAGATCCATCCGTGCAGGGTGCCGCAGGAATACCACTGCTCGGCAGAGAGGTAGCCACAGCGCCGTGGGACGCCGAGGCCAACCCCTCCAGGCGGAGAGCGGCTGGAGCAGCGGCTGGAGCCGGCAGTGTCTATAGGGCCAGCGTCTGGATCACCGTCCAATGCTAAGGCGCTGTAGCGGTTTGACAGGCTGAGGCGCAGAGGTGAGGCAGCACAGTCAGGGGCTCTCTTACCCCTGCCGACCACCTCCACCCAGGACCACCAGCGACTGGGTGTTGAGCTGGAGGACGGTGGAGGCCAAGCGCTGGGATCCCAGTGCACTGTGTCCTGAAGGGCCGCCGTGAGTGAGGCGATCTGGAGCGACTGTTCATGAGCCACCTCCTGGAGGGCGGTCAGCATGGAGGATTTGTTGTTTAGCTCACCAGAGAGCCGGCGAATGTCCTCTTTCAGGTCAGCAATCTTTTTGTTTGCTTTTTTAAGCTGGGGGTTCACATTGGGGTGCATAGATGTAGCCATATATGTATGGCTGTGCTGTCAGCTGGCAGAAGTTTTCCCACCTGTCAAGCAGGCCGGGTAGTGTCTGGCTGTTAAAACCCCTTATGAGTGCTCCAGTAATTAAAATTTAGATTTAATCCAGTGATTAAAAGATAACATCTGATTAAAGGAGATAATTAAAAACAACTGATGTCCAAGCAGATAGCTTAAAAGTCACTTAAAAGTTAAAATAAATCAGTTTAAAATCGCGGGTTAGGGAGAGCACAGACAGGCAGCTACAGATGCCTACACATGCGCAGATCAAAGCTGGCATCAGCAGGTGCGTCATTTCAGCAAAAGCTAAGGTATGGCAATATGACATGACGTCACAGAGCTACTGATGATGGAGTTTCAAAAATATGAACTTACTGTATATAAAACTTCACTTTGGTCTTTGACCTGTCAGAAGTACATACTATGCTACTGAAAACTGTTTCAAAGGACATGAAGCTGTTTCTCACATTCATAATACCTCATGTCCGCATGTAATGCACGACTTGGTGAGAGCAGTGAAAACATCGGACCTATTTCGGCGCATATTTCAGCACCACAGACAGCGAGCGGACGTTTAATTATCATTAGTCATGTGTTTAACTTCACAGAAAATAAAGAAAATAAATTAATTACAAGCTCATTTCTAGAAGATAACCAAGGGGTCCGGTGTATGAAACACAGTAAAACAAAGGCCAATTTGGTACAATACTGTATAGGCGAATTTATTGGAGTGTCTCCAGAGACTGAAAATACAAGCTTAACATGCCAACATGAAGAAAAAAACCCCACATACAATCAGACTGGCTTCAAGACATCATTTAGACAGGCTGTCTACAGCAGCAGAGCAAAATGCTTTTACAACACACAGATAACTCACATAACTCATAACTCGCGGAGGAGCCAAGTGGCGAACAATTTGATTCAATAACACTCATATTCACTAACACTCGTATTCACTGATGAGCATATTATTGACCTATTTAAGTACAATACAATGAAAACAACCAGCCAGTGCGCCTCAGACTATCTAACATATCACATCTGATCACTTGCAACAAATATGAAGGACACTGACAAGTAAGATGACTACAGAACCTCTCTCTTTTTTTTTCTCTCCCGATTCCAAGGTATGGCAGCTGCCATACCTCGCCATACCTAAATGATGCCTACGGGCATCAGTCTGGTCTGGTCGGAATCATTCATTTATTCTCCTTAACCGCTTATCCTTGCACAGGGTTGTGGGAGGGTTGGTCTGTCCCAGCTAACACTGGGCAAGAGGCACAAACACTCTAGAAAGGTCACAGGGCTGACACATAGAGACAGACAACTATTCACACTCACTTTCACACATACAGGCAATTAAGAGTCACCAATTAACCTCGCCTGCATGTGTTTGGACTGTGGGAGGAAGCCTGATTACCTGGAGAAAACCCACACTAACATGGGGAGAACATGCAAACTCCACATGTTCTCCCCATGTCAGAAGGCCAGAAGGGCCTGCTGTGAGGTGATGATGCTAACCACTGTGCCACCCATTAGTCAGAATTATAATCTTGTTTATTTATAACACATTTGCACTGCAACAGCTTTATTATTATTGATCTTTGATCAGACAAAGTTCTTTCACAGCTACTTGTGATTAGACATTTAACATCAGAAACATTCTGGGTTTTTTGTTGTTGTTGTATTAAGGGGTGTGGTATATTTCTTAAAGTAACATGAAGAAAGTATTATTTTAGTTCCACCACTGAAACTGGTAACGGGAAAAATTCAACAATACCTGGTCCACTGCCTGAGTCATTGTCATTGGTCGGTAATATCTGCTCAGTCAGCTTTCTTCAAATAGTAACTATCAATAAATGATCACTGAACATTTTACCTCTAAGACTAATCATTTTCTGTGTCTTCCTTTCCTCTGATCCACACCATGTCCTTGGTGTGGTGTGGAAAGCAGGACACAGATTGTCTTTCATATATTCATCTCCCAGTTTCAAATCAATCCACTCTCCAAATCCTGTGAGGAAATGGACAGTGTGGAAATCAAGTAAGTGTGCTGCTTCTGGAACTTTATGGCTTGTGTGTGTGTGTGTGTGTGTGTGTGTGTGGTTAAAATGAGGGCCATTTCTCAGCAGAGCCTTTGGGCTCTCTGTACAGGATGTAATTTAAGCTACTTCACTCTCCTCATTTCTGTTCCCAGTCCTGCTTAGCTGCATTGCCCTGTTAAAACACTGCTGTTGGATTTCCATTAGGCTGGTTACCTGGCCCATGCCCCGCTGCAAGCAACTGTGATCAAAACCTGATTACCCCCTCCCCGGTTTGCATGTGTGATATTTTGTGAAACTGTTACCTACATTTCTTTTTACTCCAGCCAGGTTTTGTCCACCTCATCTCCTACTGTACCAACTGAAAAAAGACTCACACGGGATATTTAGTTTTCTACAAATGGCTGTTTGGAAGCTAAATTAAAACTGCTCATATGCCACACATGCTGACATCCACAAAGCTAATTTGAATATATAGTCCGATCTCTTTGTATGAATCAGATCCTGAGTCAGCTCTGCTGTGGTTGAATGATAATCAATGTTTTACAGCACTGCTTCAGATAAATCTGTGTATGTCACCATGTTCCCAGATCTCAGCAATTAACTTGGCAAGTACAATGTTGTTATTATATGTAGATAAAAATGATGGCCATAACAATGAAAATATTTTTTCTTTAAGCTTTATGCTGCTATCCCCTGATTTGTCACTCTGGCTCCAGTTTTAATGTCAAGATAAATGAAATACTAATAAAACCACAAGCCTAAATATTTCATAAATCAAAAATATCTATAGGGTAAATGATTGGAGGCTGTTCCCACAAATTTTTCAAAGGTTTTTCTACAAAAAGCAATGCACCCAAATTTGTACATATCCCACTTATTTTGAACACTGAACGCTGGACACTCTGTTTCTATACACCTATCGCACGCCTTGAAAGCATTGCAATGGATGAGGAACAGTTGATTCTTCACTTTATTTCACTACAAAAAACAACATGGTGTCAGCTGGCTGGAGGAAGATTACCAGGGAGTGGAAAAGTAAAGTAACATTACACATATAAGAAAATAAGAAAGTAGGCTACTCATCCATCTTGTAAGTGATTACATATCCAGTCTGATCTGGAGCGCACAGCTGATAGGCTGATGTGGTGTATTTACATGATGTGATAGTAGTGCATATTTTTTGTATTCAGTGTGGACAAAGAGCTCTGATGTTTCGTGATGAAGGATTCTGCTTTTACGTCTGGAACCTCCCGTCTACGACAGGCTTGAGTCGTTGAGGACTTGGCTCAGATTAGCGCTGGGCGGTATGACAAAATTTTCATATCACGTTTTTTTTTAAAAATCATACCGGTTTCACGGTATTTGACGGTATTTTGCTCAGGTTCGGCCCACTTGACATGCTGCTGTGTTGTGGCCTATTTAAGTGCTGGAATTTGTTATTTACGTGACAATGCCTGAATGCAACACAGGCTCCGCTCCATTAGTGCCGTGCTCGGTCATAATTGTCTTGGACTTGGGTCAGCTTCGGGCAGGAAAATACGGCCTGAGCTGCGCTCTAGTGTGCTCACCTGTGTGTGTGTGTGCACACGTGTCTGTGTGTTTGTGTGCACATGTGTCTGTGTGTGCGCATCGGGGTCAAACTCTGCCGTGCGCGATACAGAGAGCAGAGGAGAATTGTAAACGTGCGACCATGTAGAGACAGAAATGACATGCCTTCATGTAAATAAGATGAATAACATAAAGCTATTTAGTTTGTTTAATAAAAGGACAAGGTATAGATTGGATATGAAGCGTCCGTAGCGCCAAATAATAGAACGGTAGTTTCTAAAGAGCTAAGACGAAAAAAATAAAAAATCAGCAGTGGCGGTCATATTTCAGCAGCAGCGGTGTGCTGCTGCTAGTTGCATGTAGGGGAAACACTGCTCTTTTTGGTATGAGTTCTTCTGGGTCATCGTGTTTTTCTTCAGCAACATGTACAGTTGCTTCGCTTTCAGGACTCCTCCGGCAGCCATTCTCCCCTCTTAACTTTTCCCTATGCTTTCACTCTGACTGGCTCTAGCACGCTGTGGTGTGCAGCGGTGAAATGGGTCCCCGCTGAAAGACTTTCCTGCCGTGCACGTTCCGGACGTTGTTTGGGCTATTCACCAGTATTGCGGTATATGAAAAATTCATATCATTACGAAAATAAATACCGTTTTTCGGTACAAACTAGTACACCGCCCAGCCCTAGCTTAGATTAATCTGATCCTGTTTGATTCGGCGGTGGGAACCTCTTGTGACTGCATGCCTTTGCTGTTGTCGACCCCAGCAGGATTCAAACCCTGGACCTTCCACATAGAAGACGAGTACTCTAACCACTACACTAGGGCCATGCAACATGGTAATAGTCAGACACTCACTCCTGTTTGGACATGGTGTCATTATGTTCCACTCGGGTGTGACTGCTGAGTCAAGTGCCTAAAATTTGGTATACTGGTCCAGTCCGGACTGGCTTTTCATGTCAGACTGATTTGAAAATTTTTTTACCGGCTCAACCCGAGTGCTGGATTTGTAACACAAGACAAAACAAAAGTATTGTTGTGAAATGGAATGAGAAGCAATAAACATGTTTTTCTCGACAGTCTTGCTTTCGTAATTGTGGGGACTGAAATTTGTAACTGAAAATAAATGTTAATCAACTGCTCAGCCCTACTACAAGGTACACATATAAAGTATAGGAAACTGGGAGTTTGGGGTGTAAATAGGAGCTCTACAGCAAGTGTTTGCCCTGAGGCCATCTGACAACATAATTCAGCCATATGTAGGACAAAAGACAATGTGTCAGTGCTTACTGTCTGTAACAATGGCTGTAGAATGCAACAGAGATAAAGACTGCAAATATCATGAACTGTTCACATCATCATGAATAATAAATTAAATGATACTGTGTCAGGGATGACAGTGTCCTTGTACTTTTAAGGCAATAAAATACATGGGGAAATGTCACTGTACTTAAGCACTTCAAATTACACATTTATTTTTGTGACAGGCCCAGTCACTGTAGACCAATTACAGAGCTTTTACACAAATCTGAAGGACTGGTTGGCTGGCCCTATTTCAGCCGGAGAAATTAAGGGAAAAAAGGTCAGGAAATAAAGTGAGTGAGTGAGTGAGTGAGTGAGTGAGAAAGAGAAAGAGAGAGAGAGAGAGAGAGAGAGAGAGAGAGAGTGTGTGTGTGTGTGTGTGTGTGCACTGTCCAGAGGCAGTCAATAGCCAAGTCAAGTACATAGTAGAGGATGTACAGAATCCAACAATGGGTAATTACCGTTATCAGAGCACAGCCACGCCGAAGTCACATCTCCAGTCCCTGGGGCCTGGTTAGAGCTGCACACACACACACATACACACATTATACACACACCCTGTAGTAATCCATCACACCTAGTGATGTAGTGCAGCAGTAGCAAACCTCATGCTGCTTGAGCCTGCAGAGGGATGAAGAGGAAGAGGACACACTGAGGAGAGGTGCAGTGATGCAAGGCAGCTGAAAACTGAGACACTACCAGCAGGCCTTTTAACATCAACCAAGTCTGTGCTTCACATTCACACAGCTCTACACAAACACAGAGAAAATGGCAGGTCTTGGGAGTGCAACCAACAACCTCCTGGTCACAAGCCTCTCTGATCTCTGGGCAGCTGCTGTCCCACATGATCACATCCAAAGAGAAAAGAAAGGACATCACAGCCTTCAGGCTACACAGCCACAGAGGCAGATTGCAGGGCTGCACAGATTTATGACTCATTCAAAGTACTCCCAAAAGCTCCAACAACCAAATTCATCAGGAAAATAAAAGCATGTTTGAACTGCTCAAATAAAGCAGTACTCCTTGAACTCTGCTGCTGTGTGTTGTGGAAAAAGCTAAAAATCCAGC
Organism: Epinephelus lanceolatus; assembly: GCF_041903045.1. Lineage (NCBI taxonomy): Eukaryota > Metazoa > Chordata > Actinopteri > Perciformes > Serranidae > Epinephelus > Epinephelus lanceolatus. The sequence goes on along the minus strand of NC_135737.1, from coordinate 3,919,655 downwards.
AATGTCCTGTGACTTTCAGCAACACTTGGAAGACACCTGTTCTCCTATCAAGTCAGAACAGGTCTGGGCACTAGGACTGTCAAACTTCATATCTGCTTAATATTCAAACTATGATGATCCGTTTGAAATCAAAATTTCTAGTCTGTAAGCGCAACACACTATTTTTTCTTGCAATATTATATTATATATAATATTGCATTATAAAAAAATCCAGAAATTTACACCAAATGACTTGAATAGCTAAACAATTAATCATTCTAAAATTATTAGTGTAATTGTGTAGGGCTGTGCATCTGCATAGAAAATAAAATTAATAAATGAATCAATAAATTAATAATTCTAAATAAGCTGAAAAATGACCTTTTTGAGGTGGAGGCAGAGTCCTACACTGGGCACCCGACAGGTATACATATACAGTACAGGCCAAAAGTTTGGACACACCTTCTCATTCAATGCGTTTTCTTTATTTTCATGACTATTTACATTGTAGATTCTCACTGAAGGCATCAAAACTATGAATGAACACATGTGGAGTTATGTACTTAACAAAAAAAGGGGAAATAACTGAAAACATGTTTTATATTCTAGTTTCTTCAAAATAGCCACCCTTTGCTCTGATTACTGCTTTGCACACTCTTGGCATTCTCTCCATGAGCTTCAAGAGGTAGTCACCTGAAATGGTTTCCACTTCACAGGTGTGCCTTATCAGGGTTAATTAGTGGAATTTCTTGCTTTATCAATGGGGTTGGGACCATCAGTTGTGTTGTGCAGAAGTCAGGTTAATACACAGCCGACAGCCCTATTGGACAACTGTTAAAATTCATATTATGGCAAGAACCAATCAGCTAACTAAAGAAAAACGAGTGGCCATCATTACTTTAAGAAATGAAGGTCAGTCAGTCCGGAAAATTGCAAAAACTTTAAATGTGTCCACAAGTGGAGTCGCAAAAACCATCAAGCGCTACAACGAAACTGGCACACATGAGGACCGACCCAGGAAAGGAAGACCAAGAGTCACCTCTGCTTCTGAGGATAAGTTCATCCGAGTCACCAGCCTCAGAAATCGCAAGTTAACAGCAGCTCAGATCAGAGACCAGATGAATGCCACACAGAGTTCTAGCAGCAGACCCATCTCTAGAACAACTGTTAAGAGGAGACTGCGCCAATCAGGCCTTCATGGTCAAATAGCTGCTAGGAAACCACTGCTAAGGAGAGGCAACAAGCAGAAGAGATTTGTTTGGGCCAAGAAACACAAGGAATGGACATTAGACCAGTGGAAATCTGTGCTTTGGTCTGATGAGTCCAAATTTGAGATCTTTGGTTCCAACCGCCGTGTCTTTGTGAGACGCAGAAAAGGTGAACGGATGGATTCCACATGCCTGGTTCCCACTGTGAAGCATGGAGGAGGAGGTGTGATGGTGTGGGGGTGTTTTGCTGGTGACACTGTTGGGGATTTATTCAAAATTGAAGGCACACTGAACCAGCATGGCTACCACAGCATCCTGCAGCGACATGCCATCCCATCCGGTTTGCGTTTAGTTGGACGATCATTTATTTTTCAACAGGACAATGACCCCAAACACACCTCCAGGCTGTGTAAGGGCTATTTGACCAAGAAGGAGAGTGATGGAGTGCTGCAGCAGATGACCTGGCCTCCACAGTCACCAGACCTGAACCCAATCGAGATGGTTTGGGGTGAGCTGGACCGCAGAGTGAAGGCAAAGGGGCCAACAAGTGCTAAACACCTCTGGGAACTCCTTCAAGACTGTTGGAAAACCACTTCAGGTGACTACCTCTTGAAGCTCACCGAGAGAATGCCAAGAGTGTGCAAAGCAGTAATCAGAGCAAAGGGTGGCTATTTTGAAGAAACTAGAATATAAAACATGTTTTCAGTTATTTCACCTTTTTTTGTTAAGTACATAACTCCACATGTGTTCATTCATAGTTTTGATGCCTTCAGTGAGAATCTACAATGTAAATAGTCATGAAAATAAAGAAAACGCATTGAATGAGAAGGTGTGTCCAAACTTTTGGCCTGTACTGTACATATATATACATATATATCTACATATATATATATATATATATATATATATATATATATGTAGACATATACATATATATATATATATATATATATATATATATATATATATATACATATATATATATACACACATATATACATATATATATATATATATATATACACATACATACATACATACGTACATACAGTACAGGCCAAAAGTTTGGACACACCTTCTCATTCAATGCGTTTTCTTTATTTTCATGACTATTTACATTGTAGATTCTCACTGAAGGCATCAAAACTATGAATGAACACATGTGGAGTTATGTACTTAACAAAAAAAGGGGAAATAACTGAAAACATGTTTTATATTCTAGTTTCTTCAAAATAGCCACCCTTTGCTCTGATTACTGCTTTGCACACTCTTGGCATTCTCTCCATGAGCTTCAAGAGGTAGTCACCTGAAATGGTTTCCACTTCACAGGTGTGCCTTATCAGGGTTAATTAGTGGAATTTCTTGCTTTATCAATGGGGTTGGGACCATCAGTTGTGTTGTGCAGAAGTCAGGTTAATACACAGCCGACAGCCCTATTGGACAACTGTTAAAATTCATATTATGGCAAGAACCAATCAGCTAACTAAAGAAAAACGAGTGGCCATCATTACTTTAAGAAATGAAGGTCAGTCAGTCCGGAAAATTGCAAAAACTTTAAATGTGTCCCCAAGTGGAGTCGCAAAAACCATCAAGCGCTACAACGAAACTGGCACACATGAGGACCGACCCAGGAAAGGAAGACCAAGAGTCACCTCTGCTTCTGAGGATAAGTTCATCCGAGTCACCAGCCTCAGAAATCGCAAGTTAACAGCAGCTCAGATCAGAGACCAGATGAATGCCACACAGAGTTCTAGCAGCAGACCCATCTCTAGAACAACTGTTAAGAGGAGACTGCGCGAATCAGGCCTTCATGGTCAAATAGCTGCTAGGAAACCACTGCTAAGGAGAGGCAACAAGCAGAAGAGATTTGTTTGGGCCAAGAAACACAAGGAATGGACATTAGACCAGTGGAAATCTGTGCTTTGGTCTGATGAGTCCAAATTTGAGATCTTTGGTTCCAACCGCCGTGTCTTTGTGAGACGCAGAAAAGGTGAACGGATGGATTCCACATGCCTGGTTCCCACTGTGAAGCATGGAGGAGGAGGTGTGATGGTGTGGGGGTGTTTTGCTGGTGACACTGTTGGGGATTTATTCAAAATTGAAGGCGCACTGAACCAGCATGGCTACCACAGCATCCTGCAGCGACATGCCATCCCATCCGGTTTGCGTTTAGTTGGACGATCATTTATTTTTCAACAGGACAATGACCCCAAACACACCTCCAGGCTGTGTAAGGGCTATTTGACCAAGAAGGAGAGTGATGGAGTGCTGCGGCAGATGACCTGGCCTCCACAGTCACCGGACCTGAACCCAATCGAGATGGTTTGGGGTGAGCTGGACCGCAGAGTGAAGGCAAAGGGGCCAACAAGTGCTAAACACCTCTGGGAACTCCTTCAAGACTGTTGGAAAACCATTTCAGGTGACTACCTCTTGAAGCTCATCGAGAGAATGCCAAGAGTGTGCAAAGCAGTAATCAGAGCAAAGGGTGGCTATTTTGAAGAAACTAGAATATAAAACATGTTTTCAGTTATTTCACCTTTTTTTGTTAAGTACATAACTCCACATGTGTTCATTCATAGTTTTGATGCCTTCAGCGAGAATCTACAATGTAAATAGTCATGAAAGTAAAGAAAACGCATTGAATGAGAAGGTGTGTCCAAACTTTTGGCCTGTACTGTATATATACATGTAATATATATATATATATATATATATATAGATATATATACATATAATATATATATATATATATACACATATGAAAAGTCACTAAGAGCAGCAGCATCCATGTAACACACACACACACACACACACACACACACACTGCCTTTTCTCTAAAATCGACTAGGTCTTACAACACATCGCAATGCCCCCACTACAACTCAGTTTATTATTGAACCTGGTTTTACTATATTTCATTATCTCTAAGCATACCCTGTTCCAAGTTTTTAAACTCTTTCACATAAGTTGAACAATGAGCACCTCGAAAAGAGTCAATTTCACATAAAAGAAGGAGCGAAGTAGAACGATGTATAAAATCGAAATACAATCAAAAAGAGAACAAAGTCAAATCACTGGAGAACAATAACCAGAGCACAGTCAAATAATACAAATACTGGCTGACTCCTTGAGAAACAGAAACCCACACTCAACACGGAGATAAAGCTTTTAATATAATATAGCCAAATAAGAAAAGCGTTAGAGCTGGAGAATTGGAGTGGGAACAAAACATTGGTGGTAGTGGTGGTGGTGTGGTGTGGGTGGGGGCATAGAACAGAGAGCAGTGGAAGTAAAACAAAAAGGAGGTTAAGCTGTAGTGAGAAATGAAGAGAGAGTAAGGCAAAACACTGACGAGCCACTGAACAATAATGGCCATCGGACGTCAAGCAAAAGCCTTTTTACTTCCATTACTGCAAGTTCCATGATGGATGTGAGCCTGCGTGTGTGTGTGTGTGTGTGTGTGTGTGTGTGTGTGCCATCCATCTTACTTGCACTAATGCCTGTTTGTCATCATTTGGTATGTGCTCATCAGCACAAATAGCGATAGTGTAGAAGTGAGCATTTGGCGAGTATCTGCCCCCATTACGCAAATCCACATACAAGTGACTCATGTTGAACTACAAACTAGTGTGGACAATACAGGAGATTGTCAAAATAAGGTCAGTTTGAGGCCTGCCCTAACAAAGGACCATGGCCCTTGCAAGTTGTTGTTCAACAATTTTGATTGCTTCAATTTCAGAAGTCAGAATCAACCACTTTAATTTTAACTTTCATTCAGTATTTTATGCTGATCAGCTAAATAGCAGAGCTTCATTAAGACTGTAGCAGCCGGAGGCATAGTAAAAGTTGAAGGAAAGGCTATCAAATTCACTGCCTAGCACGTTCACCTTGATCCATATGCTATTGATAACGCTACCTCCCAGTTCTGAATCGAAGTGGATGGACAGAAAATAATTCAACCAACTAAAATCTTGCATTGCAAGGTAACACTGCAGAAATGGAGTTACCTGGGGAGTGAAGACGTAATGTGCAAATGTGGTACAGAACCACAGACCATAGACTATTTTTTATACCATATGTTCTGTTGCTTATCTCAATATCAGTTTTGCCCTACAGCAGTGATCATCAACTGACCGCCCACGGGACACATCCAGTCTGTCAGAGCTGAAAACTAATAACCCCTTTTTGGTCCACCTTGATTGCTGATATCACAGCTAATCAACTGAGCAGAGCAGAATGACAGCACAGTGAGAGAGACAGACAAACAAAGCTTCAAAGTGTCTGATTTAATAGTCAAATGTTCAGCAAGAGGAAAGTGACTTCTTTAGACTAATACAGACTACTTTGTTTTAGTTTCAGTATTACTCAGACTTTGGAGGGGAATATTTATTCATATGAGAAGGTATCGCTCTGTGTCTCTCCTTTCATCAGGCTCTATGCTTTCATTATTATTACTAGGGGCAGATTTAGTGATTTGGGGGTCTGGGGCTCCAGGCAAACTGCTTTGCTTTATTTTCATCTTTTCTCTAACTGAGAATATTGGAAGGTTATTGACAGCTATACAAGTGCTCAAAACGTTTTTACTTGAGTAAAACTATTTATAGCAAACAGCAAAAGTGAAAGTCAAAGTCCTGCAGTCAGCAGAGGATTTAGCACAATGTGTTTAAATGTACTTCAAGTCTGTTCAAGGTGAAACTTTTAATTCTTATATAATGCGTCATATTTCAATTATTGTATATTGTGAGTAAAATCTGAATTTGAGACATATATATATACATATATTAATATCCATTTAAATACCTGTCACATAATAGGAAATTACTCAGGACAACACAAAGGGCTCTAGTTTCCCGGCACAGCGAAGGGTGGCGAACCCCGCACAGAGCTAGTTTCGAACAGCGCAACCCAAGGTGCGCTCAGTTTGGTAGTTTGGCAGACCGAGGTGCGCTGAGATGGGTGTGGCGGCGCAGCAGGGGGAGGTGTCGACAGAGCCAGCTTGCCGCAGTGACAGTTTTGTGCCAAAAGGCTTCGCCGAAGGTGCGCTAAAAGCTCGCCAACTGAAACCAGGTCTACTGTCAGCACAGGCGGAGTGCAGCCAGTGTAAGCCAAAGTTTGGCTGACTGGCGGACAGAGCGCACACGTCACCAAAACCTCACAGGCAGGTTTCCAGAATATCAGGCACATTAATGATGCAATAAAAACCCCCAAACCACTATTCAATGCAACTATCTGCAATCAGCACATAAATGTATCTCTATATCGACTGTCCCGTCACATGTGATGTCAGATCAAAGGGGATTGGCACCGTTTGGCACATTTGGCACGCGTAATGGAAACCCAACCTGATTTGATTAACACAGCTGCAAACTAATGAGTTCACATCCCTCTCAGCCAACCACAAATAGCCACAGCATCAGATAGGGAGTATATATTCAGCATCTGTCATCTCAGAAAAGTCAAAAGAAAAGAAAGAGAGTGAGACTGCGAGAGAGAAAGAGAGCACGCGCGCACGAGAGAAACGCAGCATTGATTTACGATTGTGGTGACCTCCTCCCAGGCTACCTTTGCATCATCAGCCTGTGGAGGTCTGCTTGCATTCGGACACTGCGAGCAGAACTCCCGGTTTGGCCGTCTGACACTGCTGCTCTCTTCTGCCATGGCGAATTGAGTAACCTCTCATTAATAATAATCAAAACACTAAACCAATTACACATTCAGACACTAACTCACTCACTTTTGTCTATCTCTCAAACACTTCCCTCAGAAAAACCAGAGAAGAATGATGTATGACTTATTGCAAACATTACAATCAGTGAACCCCCCCTCTCCATCGCGCAATAAACCGACATCTGTGGATAGCTGTGGTTGAGTGAAGAGAAAACACGCTCCAACAATCATAGCAATTCTTTGTCTTTTTTTCTGATTTTGTTGAGACGTGAAAGAAAAAGGTAGCAACAGAGTTTATAATTCAGTTCATGGTTGAATTTCCCTTCAACACCAAAGCTCATCAAGTGTTCCCCCTAATGAGCTATCGATTTCCAAAACGCCACCACGCTCCGCTTTAAACACAAAATTTTTCCATTTCCTGCCAGCAACGTCTCTCGCTCTGAACAATAACATCCATCAAAAACAGGAAGGGATCCGGCCACTGCAGGGGCCGGCCAATTGGTGAACACCTTCAGCAACAAACCAGAAATTGATTGAGAGGTTGGTGCTGACAAGCAGTTCTGCTCAGAAGACAAAGAGGCAAAGTCAAAAGTAGTTTGGCCCACACTGTATCACCAAGCCAACCCACAGTGCCACACAGTCTATTTGTTGAAGTCAGCAGCAGCTCTGCCTGCTCTCCACAGCTCTGCAGCAAAATTCAACCTTTTTCTGAAGGCAGAAATATGAAGACCTGTCTGTATTTTTTCTCAACAAGTGTCATTCTCTGTTTTTGTGCATCTCAATGAGTGGGTGATAAGAGTGTCTCCTAGCCGGTAAATGATGCTACAGAGAGACTTACTCCACTGAGACGCAGCTGTTTCTTCTGGACTTTTCCATTTCACGGGCCGTTCAGCATAATTTAAGAGTACAGTACACCACTGAGGAGCCTAACTTATTACAGGAATACATTTCTCTCAAATAATAGGAAAGGTTTTTTTAACACAAGAAAAAAATGCAGCTGAGCTTTGGTGAGCCTTATAGTGCTCTCTGATTTGTTGATGTCTGACTGCGAATAGTATAACAGGCTTGGTCAGGCCTAGATTCCCACTCTGCAGTGTTCATTATATGATAGTGTTACAAGCTTTCCATGAGTATGGAACTACATAACAGGTTGAAGAATCTTTAAATTTGAATGCTCAGTAGAATTCACTGCATTCTTCCCATATCATTATGTTTTAATGCTATATTGTAAAGGTGATATTTTTAGTTGAAGGTTCTTATAGGCCCTGTTCACACCTGGTATAAACATGAACCTTGGGTGATCAGATCACAAGTGGACAGATTTAAGTATGAATGCACCCAATATGTCCTCAATGTGTCTTGAGATCTGATCGCTCAGACCACGTTTGGAGTCAGTCTGGGCAACATATTAGGGTCGGGCCAGTGTAAAAATGTTCACAGCGGTTTGATGTTAAGTCAAACACCAGACAGGAATGGTAAACTGAATTTTACCACTAGATCAAATCACACTTGACTCAGCAGCCGCTCCTGAGTGGAACATAGTGACACCATGCACCATGACTCCCACCAGCAAACAAGTGTCCAACTATCACATCGCATGTAGCATTGGACCTCTCTGTCCATATTGATTGAATATGCACTTCTGTTCCGTCATGTAGACACACCAAAATATCAGTTGTGTCCACAAGATCAGTCTGGAGACAACAACTTAAAAAAATGGCTGAGTAGCCTGTTTCCTATTAGGGGTGAGTCCATGTACACGTTTATACGTTTACACGTGTTTGAGATCATAAACGGTTATGAAAACGGGGATTTTTTAGGGGGGAGGGGGGTGATGCTAGTTGTTGAGGTCAGTAGCCTACGTGCTCTGTTCTATTAAAACGGCGCGGTCGTTAAGGGGGTCGTTTGCCAGTGGGTTACAATGAGTACCGGGCCATCGAATCACAGCATCTGCGGTGAGAGGACATGGAATTGTTTGCGCTTTTACGCACTGGTTGGTGGTGAAGTGGTGCACATGACTCGTGCTACAGACGGACAGACGAGCCACGTATCTAAAACAGGTAATACATCTGGCTACATCTTTCCCACATCAAATATCCGTGATCGCCTAGACTCGCGTGCGTAAAAGCGCCCACAATTCCGTGTCCTCTCACCGCGGATGCTGTGATTTGATGGCCCTGTACTCATTGTAGACCCAGTAATGATAATAATAAGTTACTGTGGACCTATATGCCATGCCTTTTAATAAAACTACCAGAGGAGTTCACTGAAAAACAGGTAATGTCAGCCTGAATTACTCGCGTGCATCCCCAGAGAAAATCGCTGACATGCACAGGAAATACGGCTTCTACAGGCTCGCCATAGCTTACTGTCAGGACTCAGAAACCAGAATTCGGGATGGCGGACCGTCGGAATGGCGATATTTTGGAGTGGTGGCCTGTAACCGTTGGTTAAATGGCCCGTTCGGTAGGTATTCGGATAACTGGGGCTTTACTGGTATGATGCAATAGCATCACCCAGTGGTGAAACCCGTGTACACGGTACGGGAAACCTCTGTTACTGAAGGACTTGGTATTAAATTTAACGACGGAGGAATCATTTCCTTAAATTTTGCGACAGCACTATCTGATAAACATCTAGTATAGTAACTGTTGCTGAGTGGCGTGTAGTCGAGTAAAAAGAAATCAAAAGTAATCAAATAATGATCCGATAGCGAGGAATTCTGTGGAAAGACTGTTAGGTTATCAATTTCAATTCCATACATCAGAACTAGATCAAGGGTATGGTTAAAACAGTGAGTGGGTTCATGTACACCCTAACTGAAGCCAATGGAGTCTAATAATGAGATAAACGCGGTAGCCAGGGAGTCATTATCAACGTCGACATGAATGTTAAAATCGCCTACAATAATAACTTTATCTGATTTAAGAACTAAACTGGATAAAAACTCTGAGAATTCAGATACAAATTCAGAGTATCTTTAGTATCTTTAAGCAGTGAAAGTTATTATTTATTTCTTTTTACTTGTAGGCTAGATTTGTTTATATATGCTACAGTGATTTGTTTTCCACTGTATTTAAGTGTTAAATAAAGTGTAATAACTTAACAGAACTTTACGGTGTGAGCAGTTTACTTGCATTTGCAACTAAAAATAGTTTTGTGTGAGCAAAAGAAATCATTCAGGAGCACGCTGTGCGAGTACAGATTTCAACCAGCAGCAGAAACGAAAGGCGAATCCTGCCGGTTGTGGGTTGAAAGAGGGTCACAGACAGGAATACAGCAGAGCACTATGGCCACCGCAAGATAACGGTTTACTGGCGACCGAGAAGCCCGGCTCCAGGTCCAATAATTTCCTCTTTGTTGGTGTCATGACTGCCCAGAAGTACCTGAACAGCTGAGTCGTAGCAGCACACAGGTATGTGACGTGTCAGAGGAGAAACAAGCTGTTCACATTTCTGTCTTTGTGGCAGGTAACGGTCCACAAACCTCACCGCGCTTAAAGGACAACTTTGGTATTTTTCAACCTGGGCTCTATTTCCCCATGTGTATGTGTGCGTATGATTCATGGGTACCACTCGTTCTAAAATTGGTTCAGTATTGAGCCGCGAAACGAGCTAAAACGGTAATGGGGGCAAATGCGTCCCGTATAAAAGTGCTTTTTTTCGCCACTGACCAGTTCAGATCTCTAGTACTATCTCTGTAAATAGCATATTGTAGCGGCCCTGGGGCAGTGGTGAGTGTGAATGAGTGGAGTCTGCTGTCAGTCAGTGTTGGAGCAGAAAGGCGGAAGGTGTCCCCGCTCGGTATTGTAAATGAGTATGTGTGTGTGAAGTGTGTGTTTTTTCGCCACTGACCGGTTCAGATCGCCAGTGCTATCTCTGTAAATAGCATGCTAACTTAGCCTTTCCCTTACCTCTGGGCTGTGTGATGTCACGAGCTTTGCTCCACTGTGTCTGTAGCTCTCTCTACTCGTGGGACAGCTGTTTTCTTGAGGAAGGGGTGTTTCGGGATTGGATGTCTTCTCTTCTTCGGCTGGCAGTAGTCATCTTGGGAGAAGTGAGCACTGCAGACCTGATGGTCTGCAAGGCACAGTGTCTGGACAGGAGTGTTAGCATCCATTTGTAGCACAACTAGCCACAACTTCAGCATCTCACCGTCTGACAAAGGCAGCCTATGAAAGCTGTACGGGGTGTTGCGCGACATCCTGTTCTTGCGTTCGGGAAAAAGGCCCGTTTATTTGAGCACTCCAAAAACTCTGGTAACACTCCAGGGGGTAGCACGTAAAAGACTCCGTCCTCTGACTCTTCTAGCGTAACACACACTTCGCACACACATACTCATTTACATTACCAAGCGGGGACAACTTCCGCCTTTCTGCTCCAACACTGACTGACAGCTGACTCCACTCATTCACACTCACCACTGCCCCAGGGCCGCTACAATATGCTATTTACAGAGACAGTACTGGCGATCTGAACCAGTCAGTGGCGAAAAAAAGCACGTTTATACGGGACGCATTTGCCCCCATTACCGTTTTAGCTCGTTTCGCGGCTCAATACTGAACCAATTTTAGAACGAGTGATACCCATGAATCATACGCACACATACACATGGGAAAATAGAGCCCAGGTTGAAAAATACCAAAGTTGTCCTTTAAGGGACTGTTCTTAACTTATAGCCACAGCCACCCTCCTCCTCTACCCTCTCTTGTAGAGGAGGAGGGTGGCTGGTTGATTTTTATTTTATTTATTTTATTTTGATCCCCCCTGTAGCCACAAATATTTTTCCTTGAGCTTTTCGAAGTGACTGGTAGAAAATGCATGACCCTTCACCATGAATTAGACTTTTAAAATTTAGCTGAGTTCATCCAATGAACTAAGCGTGCCAGGCGACCCAACTACAAAATCCAGTGGACTAAAGACATCCTTTGTGTCTAATAGTAGAGCAGTAGGCCCAATGTAGCCCTGTGTGTGTGTGTGTGTGTGTGTGTGTGTGTGTGTGTGTGTGTGTGTGTGTTGGGCCCTTACCACACAAATACCTTTGTATTTTTTTTTCAGTTAGGAGCACATGTGCTCCTAGTGAAAAAGGTTAGCGTAGAGCTCTGGTTAACAGAAAAGACTGGTGTGGGTCTCTTCATTTTTAATGCAAGTAGTTATAATTACATGTTAATCACCTAGTGATGCTGTTTGTGAAGTATGAATAAGTCAATAAGTAATTTATTCCATTGAAATATTATTGATGTATTATAGAAAAGTGATTTATCTTTTCATAAATGACAAAAGGCACATCTGCTTAATTTTTGCTGTGGTATCGTGATACTACTCAGAACCGTGATACTTTCACTGGTATCGTACCATGGGTCCCAATTTTGGTACCGTGACAACACTACTCTAAACAGACGTCTGAGTGTGGACATGTGGACCTATACAGGCACCAAATGTAGAAACAGAATTGCAGTCCGTTTTGTAATGTATCTGGCACTGGACTGACATAAGCCCCTTTTACACTGCATCTTCAGGGCAGGAATTTCATGCCATTATGCTACCTTGCCGTTCTGTAAAAAAGGTAGAATCGCAGAATGGGGGGGACAGAGTTGTCTCGCCTTTAAACCAGCATCGGAAGTAGTAACAAAGATAAAACGATGTCAGTAAAAATGGAACAGGCAGCAGGACGGGACCATGGGCACCACAGGTGTGACGTTTTGACAATGTGTTATGTGTGAGACCCACTGTGGGAGATTTAAAAAGTAGATGTTAGCAGTTAGCAGGTAACTCAAAGAAGAAGAACAGCAGCTGAAAATGTCCACAAATTGAGAAAACAATGAGAGCCAGGAGCTCCTTACCCTCTGAGCAGAGGACAAGATCAGCCGCCATATAACAGGGATGGTAAATGATTGTAACTGTCATGTCAATGCCATTGTTATTGTTTAGAAAGTGTTGCCGACGCATATGTTGTATGTCACACTAGAGGTCGACATTGTGGTGTTACATGTCATGCCAGTCAAGCCTCTTTTGCTTCAGCGATGCTGTAATGCTGTCTAAGATCACACACTGGAGCAACATGATGCCGCCGTGGTTTGGTTCTGTGTAAAAATGCAAAGGCAGCATAAAGGAGGGACCTCATAGCCAACCTATAGCACCATCTCTGCGTAAAAAGGTCAATAGTCATCCTAACAAAAACTCTTCAGTCAAAGTCACTGTAACCAAAACAGTCATGTTTTGTATGCTGCTAGAGACAGAAAACTATATTTTGCTGTCAAAGCAAAAACTGACACAACAGAAATGTGTTTGCATATTTCTCCTCCTGTTGATGTTGCCCAAATGGCAGCAGATTTTCTGATTGACACCTCTGGCCTGCAGCTCTGCAAGTGGCTGCACCACATGCCAAAACTAACCCACCACATACGGGATCAATACCCATCTGGTCTGGCAGCGCTGAGTGCCAGGGACACATGGCAGGCATAAAGGAGCATGTAAGGGCACTGAAGACGTCCCCGCTGTGTGTGCACTGCCACATGCTGCACTCTATCTAGGTGTCTAACATTACCAGAAATTAACTTTAATAGGCTGCTGCAATGGTTACAAAACAAAAGAGAGAAAGAGCCAAACAAATGGAGTGATTTCAACACTGTTTTGAAACTCACAGGATATAAAAAATAAGGGTAAGTGGTGTAGAAAGTAATGAGGGTTAAGGCAAAAAAACAACACATAAATGTCAAAAGATATGGGCACTTGACAGTATGACCCCACTTCTCGCCACACTGTGTAAGCACAGTGCCTCCTGCTCATGGTCCTACCCGTTGACGACTTAGAGCTGGATTATCGGCACAATTAGACACACCTCCTGGCCACTTACAAGATCCCTTTACTGCCCTCTTGTTGTATGCACATGCACATCGAGCTAGCAGAACAGGAGCTGTACCTCCTGCTCACATCATACACATACAGACAGGTGGAGTGCTACTGTGGGACCTGCCCTCTACTTTATATGGGAATACCACAGGTGGGTGGAAGAACTGGTTACCTTGCAGTCTCAAAACACATGCCTGCTTAAATAATGATTCTCCATTCATATTAGCAGAAGTACAATTATTCACCAGTAATGACTTGTGTCAGCAGTCACTGTGGCTTGAGGGAAAGAAATGTTTAATTGATGTTTTCTGCACACACTGGCAAGAACTTCATCTCTCTGTCTTTGCATGTGCATGTAAAAAGGGGACTCCTGGCACTGTGTCAGCTAATCTGACACAGTAAATGAATAGCAGAGGACATGATTTAACATGACAAAGAGCTTACTGTGAATTTATTCTGCTGGGTGATTAGAGCGCTGCCATAGAAAAGGGGCTCCTTTTGAGGACCGATGTAGTAATTAATGTGAACCTGGTGGACTCAGAGCTTCATTTCCAGGTGAGCCATGGTGTGGGAAAGAAGAGAGTGTGAAGACTGCTGCTTGCAGGTAACTTTTCTGGCTTAAAAAAAAAAAAATAATAAAAATAAAAACACAGCAAAAATGTTGTATGGGATAATGCTGTAACATGGCCACAATTTTAGCATCTGAAAACGTTCATATGCATAATCATTAAAAACATTAAAAATACAAGGGGTTGATGAGAAATGAAGGTGTTGGGAATAAACAGGGTCAATATAACAAAACAGTTAACACATTTTATTCACAAGACAATGTGTAAAAAATGTTTTTTTTTCTCGGTTAAAGCTTAACGGACCAATCACAACCATTTATTACTTTGAGGCGGGGACGTCATCAGAATAGGAGGGACAAGGAACAGATTGAATGCATTTCGTAAACAACCAACATGCGTACTGATTTTGAAACTGCTATGGTAAATGTGTTGAACGAAATGGAATGTATATTTTCTTTAAAAGCAGAGCAAACGGCTGCACTGAAAGCTTTTATTGAAAAAAAGGATGTGTTTGCCATCCTTCCTACAGGGTTTGGTAAAAGTTTAATTTACCAACTGGATCCTGTTGCTCTCATGGAGGAGCAGGTCAGGGAAGCGACCAAGCTGGGAATCATAGCCATGCAACTTGGAGTCCACAGTGAGGAGGAAATCCGCAAAGACGGCAACACTCTTTCCCAGACATCATCACAGCTCATCTCCGCTGCACGCTGCACTTGCTTGCTGGTCTGTTTACAGTGGCATTGTGCTAGCCTACCTCACATGTTTCGTTAACTCTGATTGGTTTTCCATCTTTCCAATTGCGTGAAGGGGCACTTTGAGTGACAGCCGTTGATACCGCCCCTTGGGAATAGAGGAAATGTACACTCCGTGTCCAGACCCACTCGCGTTTTGCGAATTGGGTATATGATGGTCAAAAATAACTGTTATTTCTACATCTTAAAAATGCCCATCTTAAAAATGCCCACTTTAAATAAAATGTTATTGCCTCTATCACCTAAAGACAGGGTCCAAAACTAACTTTTTCACTTACCAGCCAAGCTGGCTGGTAAGTGAAATTTTTTATCAGCCAGGCAGATATTTTACCAGCCAACCAAATAAAAATTGCTTTTAAAGTGTTGTAATTTACTATCAGTATTATTTAGCATGTCATTTGGGTCTTGTATGCGATTCTCAATCAATATTTTAAAAGCGTGCACTAATATTAGTAATAATGTATGCTAAAATATGAATAACTGTTTCAACAGTTAAGTGTAATATTTGGGTTAATAAATTCTGTAGTATTCTTACTACAGTGCAAAAAGAATCTTTCATTGAGGATTTTTACATGAATCACTGACTTAAAGCTATAGTTGGTAATGCTGGAGAGCTAGCAAGATTTGAAAGCGGCACCTCCTCTAAACTCCGCCCCCTCCTCCCCCTCCCGTCAGTGCTCCGTCCAAAGCCACGGCTTCACACAAGCTTGAACGCGCATCCTGCAGTCAGCAGGGCAGAGGAGAGCCGAGTAGAATAACAAATCCCCCTGAAGCAAACAAATAATTACCTGTCCAACAGAAAGACAGCAACCTCTGCATCACTTTTCAGGCCCTTCAGCTCCCTCAGTTGTCTCCACCGTTCAAAAGCTGCACGGATGTTGATGTCTGGTTTGTCCTCTTGCTTTATCCAAAGCCTTTTTCGTCGCAGCCTTTTCTGCCTCCGACTTTCTTTTCTCAGCCTGTTTAGCGGGGTGAGC
Source organism: Epinephelus lanceolatus (assembly GCF_041903045.1). Taxonomy (NCBI): domain Eukaryota; kingdom Metazoa; phylum Chordata; class Actinopteri; order Perciformes; family Serranidae; genus Epinephelus; species Epinephelus lanceolatus. Next base: position 3,903,652 of record NC_135737.1, on the reverse strand, counting down.
CGTTACAAGTAACGCTGGAAGTGATACTTTTGGCTGCATTTTCTCTGCCATTGTGCAGCAAACTCCTGCTAACTCAGTATTTCTGCTGAGGAGTGTGCTGAATATTTCCGGCAACGGTGACACATGATGAGTGCACGCAGGGAGGAGGGAGGGAGGGACGGAGGGGGGCTCGGGCAGGACGAGACATGAAGGCATCTGATTGGTTCTTTCCATTTGCACCGAATGGCAGGGTTTTTACAGGCCTGCAGCTGCCACAGAGGTCAGATTTTTTTCATTCCTTTTTCTGAACACATTATGTATTGACTACTCTCAGGGTGGAAGGACCATTACACCCAATATAACAAGAAGTGTTTCTGAACAGGATTACCAACTATAACTTTAAGACTTAAGATTTTAGCTCGACCAGACTGCAACAGCAGGGCCTGCCCTATATAAACATGAATGTCTGACCAGTGGTGGACAAAGTATTCAACGACATGACTTGAGTGAAAGTAAAGATACTCTTGGTCAAATATTACTCCAATACAAGTGAAAGTTGTTCAGTTATTTTTTTACTTAAGTGAAACTGCACCAACTGATTAACATAGCGGGGATCAAAATAAAATAAATAAATAAATAAAATAAAAATCAACCAGCCACCCTCCTCCCCTGACAAGTAACGAACAGTCCCTTAAGTGCGGTGAGGTTTGTGGACCGTTACCTGCCACAAAGACAGAAATGTGAACGGCTCGTTTCTCCTCTGACACGCCACATACCTGTGTGTCGCCACGGCTCAGCTGTCCAGGTACTTTTGGGCAGTCATGACGCCAAGAAGAGGAAATTATTGGACCTGGAGCCGGGCTTCTCCGTCACCAGTAAGCCGTTATCTTGCGCCGCAGAGCACTATGGCTACCGTATTTGACAGGAATACGTATTCCAGGAATACGTATTCCTGTTTGTCTGTGATCCCCGTTCAACCCACAACCGACAGGATTCGCCTTTCGTTTCTGCTACTGGTTGAAATCTGTGGCCTACTCGCACAGCGTGCTCCTGAATGATTTCTTTTGCTCGCTTGCACAAAACAATTTTTAGTCACAAATGCATGTGACGCACTTACGTGACCAAAGATCATCTCTGCCTGAAATGCACATTACTCTGCCAGGAAACCAGCCGATACCAGCATCGTTCTCCAGTAACAAAAAATGCATTTTTCACTGGTAAAAAAATAACTCGCCAGAGTGGCGAATGGTCTTAAAAATTTACCAGCCAGAGACAAAATCTACCCATAACTGGCGAGTGGCGAGTGTTAGTTTTGGACCCTGCCTGCAGATGACTGAAAAGCAAAAGCAAACAGCTAACAAGGTAACAAGGTGTGGGTCTATTTCTCCAAAGACGGTGGTGTAGTTGTCAGCAGTAAGTGCGATGCGAAGACAAGCCACGGATATAGCAAATCCAGTAACTTGTTCATTTCTAGAATTGGTTGCCAGTGTATGATAATGTTAAATATTCTTTAATAAAGTTATCTGTTTAAGAAAGTAGCTTTCTAACTGAAAGCTACCATGCTTTTGCATGGTTATATCAGTGCAAAATCAGTGCACAATCCAAACAGAAAAGGTCTATTTTCATTGCAGCTCAAAAACTCACTATATCAGCCACCATATCTGCAATTACTGAATTTTTCTGCTCTAAAATCAATATCGGTTTCAAAAATCCCATATTCGTGGGGCATTAGTCTCAATTCCACAGCTCTGGGAAGACTAACGCCCTCTTCCCATTTTGTGACATGCTGTACAAAGTACATTTCTCTCTAAATCTAGACTGCTGGCACACTGTGTACTATGAAGAGTGACACAATTTATTGATGGCAAACTGACACAGCTTCTTGAAATTGTCTTAGGAACAAGGCCAAATCTAGGTTATGGACTTTCCAGATGCAAAACATGGTGTTTGGCTTTTTGACCACATGCAGACAGTGTGCTAAGAGTGGTGAGCAGGATGACAGTGTGGCCAGGCTGTCAAAAACACAAGCAAAAAAACAGGACGATACAGAGATGAGAACAGCAAAGACAGACAATACTTCTGGGCATCTGGACCGACACAACCATCTTTCAACAGCATTCCAGGAGTCGCTGACAACAATAGCAGGTCCATTCAAACACACACACACACACACACACACACACACACAAGCCAGTTGCACAAACAGCAGGGACTAACCCAACCCCCCAGTCTGGATGAAGAGGGGGAACCAAAGAAATTCCCCAACTCTCTCCCTCTCCCTCTTTCTCTCATACAGAGAGAAAAGAAGGGGGGGCTGCATAGTGCTGGCATTTGGCACGAACAGACGCTCACAAAGCCCTCAGGAGACCAGAGATGAAGGAAAAGCGAGGGGGAGGGTGGAGGCGGAGGAGGGATTGCAGCGATGCCATTTTCAAGCAAGCAGCCTGTGGAGCAAGGCACTCAGGGAGACGGAGAACAAAAACGAACGAAGGGAGGGCCTCCATCTCCCCCTCCCCCTTCTCCTCTTCCATGTGGAGGTCAGTGTGCTCAGCAGGGAGGTCAGCCACTGCAAGCAGCGGTGATACAGCAGCTCCTCTGCAAAATCTCATGCATATTATCTGCAGTGATGCAGCAAGAATCTAGATAGGCTACATGCAACTATAAGAGGGTGAAGTCACAAGACTCACATAATCTCATGCCGTAACATCTATCAGTTAAATTGACAATAGACATCAAAGTAGGTTCTGTTAAACTGATGGGAGCAAATCTCTTCAGCCCTGCCAGATCCAACAGTAGGTTTTCATGTTATGCAGCCCAGCACTGGTCTTTCAAAAGATATCAGACATTTCAGGCTGAAGTTTGGAGAAGTGAAATTAAAATCATACACAAGCATGTACATGCTTTACATTTTTGATGAAATGGTGCAGCCAAATAAACATGGTGTCTACAATTTGAATATTTTACAAAGACCAGAGACATGGGGAAACCTAGGTAAGCCTAGCTTTATTAAAGGAGGTTGAAAAAATGTTAATATAAATCACATTTGAAGAAAAAAAACTTACTTTCATTTTGTGTATTGTTGGACAGAGATGCTAATGTAATTCAAATTTATACATAGTCAGCAGAGAGGGAGGAAAAGAAAAACCTGGTAGCATTTTTCCACGTTATTCCAAGATATTTAGCCCCACTGCTAGCCATGTAGTCACCCCATACAAATAACCTGAATTAGCTAATAGCAAAAGCTCCTATGTAGGAGAGCTGTTACAGCCATTTTGCTACTTGGTTGTTGATACTTCTGTATTGCTTTTCACTAAGTGGGTGACAATAGCCCTTTTTACACAGAGATGGCGCTATAGAGTCGCTACTAAGTCCCTTCTTTATGTATGTATTTTTACACAGAACCTAACACAGGACCAAACATTTTCAGCACATCATGCTGCTCCAGTGTTTGATTTTAGACAGCATGCCAGCATCACGGAAGTTAAAGAGGCATGACATGTAATACCACAGGGTTGGCCTTTAGTGTGACATATAACTTACGCGTCAGTAGCGCTTTCTAAACAGAAACATAATTTACCGTCTCTGTTGTACAGCAGCTGATCTTGTCCTCTGCTCAGAGAGTGAGGAGTTCCCGGAACTCATTGTTTTCCTAATTTGCAGATATTTTCGGCCACTGTTCTACTTCTTTGGGTTAGCCGCTAACTGCTAACAGCTACTTTTTAAATCTCCAGTGGGTCACACACATAACAAATCCTCAAACCATCACACCCGTCCCGCCCATGGTTCTGCTGTGCCAGCTGTCCCGTTAATACAGACGTTGTTTCGTCACTGTTACTTCCTCCAATGCCGGCTTAAAGGTGAGACCGCTCACTCCCCCAGTCCATGATTGTACCTTTTATACAGAACCAAGAGGCAGCATAACGGTATGAAATTCCCACCTTCAAGAGGAAGTGGAAATGGCACAAGTGTCGCTGTCAGACAATGCCCATATCTCTGCTCAACAAGGAGGCTCACTTAATTTTTTTTTCCATTTGGCCACTGATATTTACGATGTGGAGGTGAATACAGCATAAAACTCAGCTTTTGAGATCCTGCATGTGGCCACTGCACCTGTCGCTTGTTGGTTAAGAAATCATTTCAGTGCTATCAGCTCCTAATAACACAGCTTTATATATATATATATATATATATATATATATATATCTACAATTTATATAAACAAATTACAACAGTAAAAATCTTTATAGAAGCTGTACTTTGTTATAGTTGAATGTTTTATGATTTTTTTTTATTTTTTTTTTTACTTTTTAGGCTCAATACATCCTGATCATTTATGTGGAGACAAAGAAATGAAACTCATATCAACCTCTTTGTCTAAATATGGGTACCATGGTGAACATCTTTAAGAACACCATTATGATGGAACCTTTTCTAGCTTGATAATAAAGGGCCTAAGTCCTCACATCATCGCCAGGCTAGCTTCTGTACTACTAGCTTGCATTGAAGGCTGCTGTAACAATAATATTTTATTGTTGTTGTTTTTCTTGTACATTTACAATTTGATACAGTATCTAACACGGTTATGTTCCACAGCTGGATTTTCAGTTGAATGAGGTTTTCTTGAAGTTTAAGTTTCACCTCAGCTCTTCTTATCTCACATATGTGTTTGTTCCACCAATTCAATAAAACTACTACTGCCGTGCCTGTTCAGAACATGCCTGTTCAGAACATGCCTGTTTGGAACGGGTGTTTGGCCTTTGCTATTGCTGCCTGCAACTTTCTCAAGAACCGCTCATGCAAATAACTTCCCACTCGACACTGTGCTTCCTTGAGTCCTGAACAACACAGCTGCCATGACATGGTTGCCTTCCTTAGCAATATTATGTCATTTGGGTGCAAAAGCTCACAGCAACATTTTATGGCCTCAGTTAAGTCAAAGCCAGGTTATTTCCAGGAACAAAAGCATTCATTCAGAGAGTTACATCCCTGATGCTTAAATATAAAGAGATAGAGATAGAGAGAGATAGAATAGAAGAGATATAAATATAAATTAACCATATAGAAAAACACAAGCTAAATGATTATATTTTTTAGTTTGCGATTTTCTTTGGTATTTGTCTAATAAAAAGCCAGTGGAGGTTAGGGAATATCTTCCATTTTTGCAGCAAAAAGGGCTGCAGTGATACACATTAACTGTAGGCCATTTCCAATCAGCCTGTGCAAAACAGGTGAAAGAGAAGGAGATGATGAAGAAGTGTTGGGATAAGAGGTGATGAGAAGGAGAGAGAGGAGGAGGTGTTGGGGAGAGAGGTGAGGAGGAGGGGGGGGAGGAGGTGTAACACAGGCAGGCACAGCAAGTGAATAGACAGCTGTATGGTTGGTTGGTTGGCTGCCTGCCTGACTGAGAAAGGTGAGAAGAGGAAGTATCCACGCACTCACACACACTTAGCAGCAGATGTATGCGCACATGTATGTGTGTGCTTGTGGTGTGTGAGCATGTGGTAAACAGGTACGCACAGCGGGGCCATAGACTAAATGTCCCCTTCAGTCTCATCTCAAATCACTGTTTCCTCCATCCTAATGGCTTTTGCAGAGAGCTGGCAGTAAAAATGACAGTTAATGGAGCTCCACCCTGACAGAGCAGCCCCTCACTGACTGCTGGTAACCTTTGTGACGCAGCCTCCCTTTTCACCCACGCACACATCCTTACTATGTAGGCTACATGCACACTTGCTTTCTCTGAATGCCCATGGGAAACTTCAGACCAGCCCCAGTTGTTGCTTCCATCACTCTGTCTGCGGCAACACACACATGCACATCTGAACTCTAACATGCCTGCACAGCCATTCAGCCTGAAGGAGTCCCTCACTGTGACAAAGGATATTCAATGATTTTTTCCTAAGTGCTTCCAGCTGATGAAATGGCACACTAATTATAATTTCGTCATTCAGCTCCCAGAGCATTCCTGTGCCATAGGCCTACTGTAGGCTACGATGTTATGGAGGTAATTTCTAGGGAAGGTATGCTTTAAGTGGCTTCTTTTTATCAGTAACAGATAATGAAGTTGCTGTATAATGCGTAATCGATAACGCAGAGATGCACCTGCCTCCATTTAACATGGATGACATGGATGAAACTAAACGCTCCTAGAACTATTGGATAGGCTACCATAATAATGCAGGTTGTAAAGCAAGGAGAAAGCAATGACAGCTCCGGATGGCTGCAGCAGGACCGGACTCTCTGTTGTCCCATGCAGCTGAAGCTGGAGCTCCGCAGCCCGCTGTTCATCAGCAGTCACCGCTCATTTGTTTTCCCTCCACACTGTTTGCCAGCGCTCAGCGCTGCGTAGAGCTCACAGCTGCAGCACACCACGAATGGTAGCAGGCCTATTATAGATGTTACACGGCTCGGGTCACCCACCTCGTCTCACGCTGTCTTGCAGATGTAAAAAGGAAAACCGTCACTGGCTGTGGAAACCCGTCCCCCGCATTCACAACGCACGTTTCTCCGCACACCTCTAACTTTGCTCCCGTATTTCAGCTGGGACTGCGGCTTTACCCGCGACACTCACCCGGCCATGCTGTTGAATATCCTGATGGAAAAAGTCCGTCCTGCTGAGTACCATCCAAACCAGCAGTGCCGCTCCGAGACTAACGGACTGCTGACTGACTGCCCGCACCGCTCCGCGCTCTCTCAGAACTGCTTGCTGCTGCTGCTTCAGCCGCGCGCTCACGACGGAGTTGGGTCGCGCGCATGAGTGCACAGGGAAAGCGCAGCCTATCGGAGACTCCGCAGATCTTTATTTCTCGCTCTGCCTTTTTTCAAATAGACTGCCTTAACCCCTTCAGAACCCAATTATTCTCCGAACACAAAAACATATTGTAATCGTGGATTTCTTCTTTGAATACACTCACAAATCATTAACCAGAAATGATTAGGGTAACTAGGCCTACCTGACTGTATAATTTTCTGTCTATTCAAATGGACAGAGAATAAGACCGTGAATAACCACCTAATTGTAATAACGACAATAAATGGTCTTAACAGACCTTTTTTTTTTTCAACAAAAACATGAGTCATCGGTAATTTATTTTTCATTAACGGTTAACTCATTTTAGTGAATGCGTTAAAACAGTGCATATCTACTGAACAAAACTTAAAACGCAACATTCTTGTTTTTGCGTCACTTATCACAGGTTTAAGTTAACGTTCTAAGACTTTATTATGCTTTCAGTAGATATATTTCTGTCATTTTTTGGTCGCAAATGTGTTAAACTCCGTGTCAGTGAGCACTTCTCCTTTTCCAAGATAATCCATCTACCTGGCAGGTGCTGATTAAACAGCATCATGTGCAGTCTGATCACACAATACAATGATATAGGTGTCACAAATTTTGGTGGAACATATCATTGGTCTGCTGACTGCAGGAATGTCCACCAGAGCTGTTGTCTGTGAACTGAATGTTCATTTCATAAGTCGTCTCCATTGTCGTTTTTGTGAATTTGGCAGTACATCTTACCAGCCAATAGCAGTGTGCTTTCCCACACTGTGACAAGTGCGGTGGATAAAGTTTTAAGTTGTTAAATTTACTCATGTAGGGCTTGCTAGTTAGCTGTCTGGTTTGTTAATGCCACCATGTTATCATGCCACACTGCTTACAGAAAATTAGGAATACTCGACTGTCAGCGTCCACGCTCTGTCTGTGGCAAGCCCTTTTAATATTTAACCAGTAAGACCGACTAGCAATTTAGTTTTTATAAGTGGAAAGGTTTTGAGCTATAGTGGACATTTTAATGTTCATTTAAGATATGTGGAAAACACTTTTCACATGTTACAAATATATTCTCACATGTCAAAATTATTTTGACTTGTCAAAATTGATTTACAGAAATCTTTAATTTAATTATAGGCCTAGAGATCAGTAACTCCTATTACACTAGTAAGAATAACAATTATCTATCGCTGAATTTCCACACATTGGAAAAGAATTGCAACTAGTGGAAATGTATTTACCCATTTCAGAGATCAACAATTGCCTTTCCAATTAGTCTGACTATGGCCGTAGCCAGCTATGAGGTCACCGAGGTCCGGACCTCGGTAAAAATTTCAAAGAGAAAAAAACAGAAGAAGCCCCAAACAGCATGGTAAACACATTCACACACCAGCCAGCTTTTATTTTGAAACGACACGCAGGAAGTTACCTGATGTGTCGGCAGAAAGTGGAAAACTTGAATTCAGCTGACAGGACGATACTGCTAGCTGACAGAAGAGGTGAGCGAACAGTGTTTCCCATACAATGACGAGACTATGGCGGCCCTGTCTAATTTGAGAATTCTTTGGCTTTGTTATTTGCATGATAATGGCAATCCTGAACGCAACACAGGCTCTGCTCCATTAGTGCCGTGCTGAGGGTTGGGTCAGGAAAATGCGGTGGAGCCGCACTCTAGTGTGCTCACCTGTGGGGGTGTGTGTGTGTGTGTGTGTGTGTGTGTGTGTGTGTGTGTATGTGGGCACTGGGGCGAAACTCCCCCATGTGCGATACAGAGAGCAGAGGTGAATTGTAAACATGGGACCATGTAGAGACAGAAATGACATGCCGTCATGTAAATAAGATAAATAACACAAAGCTATTTAGTTTGTTTAAAATAAAAGGACAAGGCCTGTTCTATAGACCTGGATATGAAGCGTCCATAGCGCCTAATAATATAATGGTAGTTTCTGAAGAGCTAAGACGAAAAAAATAAAAATAAAAATAAAAATAAAAATAAAAGTCAGCAGCGGTGGTCATATAGTTACATATAGGGGAAACACTGGCCCTCCAGAGGCAGATCAGTACTTTAGTCATTTTTCTTTTGATTACTGAAATGTTTAACCACCAGTGTTGGGCTCGTTGCTCAAAAAATTGAATATATTACTTATTACTAATGACCCTTTTTAAAAGTAATATTGTTACTTTACTTATTACTCCCAGCCAAAAGTAACTAGTTACTTATGTAATATATTACTTTCCCAGTACGCCCCAGTGTGAATCTCAGTCATTTATTTTCCAGTGTTCCTATTTTCTATTTTCAGTTTCACAAAATGGCTACTCTGCATGAAATCATAGATATAAATCTGAAAACAGTTTATATATACACATTTACTGCAGCATTGTATTGAGCGGTCGTTATATTAAAAAACGCACCGGTATTCCACCTGGTTTTGGAAGTGTAGCACTGTTGACAAAGTCATGTTTCAGTTTGCTATAATCATTATAGTGGAAATGTCGCCATATGGCCACTACATGGCAGCATAAGTCAAGCTATAGGCCAAAGTAGGTAAACTGACCACTGAAACTGACAGAGATGTATGCGCAAGTGCACATGTGAAAAATAAATAGACGGTGCTCTCTACGATGACGGACGGTGTCACGCTTTTATTTTGTCTGAGTGAATGTAGTTTATTATGGAATAGAAACCACCTTGGTGCACTACACTGATTATTGCAGCTGCGTAGGAGGTCGCACTCAACAAGCGCCAAAACCCCTAGACGCCGCTGAAACACCCTATTTGAATGATGGTTATCACCTGACTATCGCGTCTGGTGGATAGTGGTGCTCACTGCTCACAATAGTAATGGAATATCAGCTGTTCCCCATTGTAACGCAGTAGCGAGCTTTCTGGGGGGTAAGTAACTGTAATATTACTGAAATTTGATTAATAACTCACTACACCCCTCGTTACTGGGAAAAGTAATATTATTACTGTAACACGTTACTAGTAACGTCAGTTACTGCCCAACACTGTTAACCACTAATCCTTAGCCGTATTTTAAGTGTAACCCTTCACCATAACATAGGCCTACCACTAGTGTTTTTATCAGTAAAAATAGAACATTTTTCACACATAAAAAGCACAAAGACGTTGAAATCTAGGCATATTCTGCCATCATAACTTTGCTCTCAGAATTCACCAGATTGATGCCTTTAAATCAAATATATACACATTTTTCTCCCAGGGGAGCATGCCCCCCAACCCCCCCAGAGGGTTATTTATTTGTTGTTGTTGCATTACTCTTGCTAGGCTAGAATTTGATAATTATCACATGCAATAATTCAAACCCTTCATTCAAAATTATCTTCAAGCATTATAATGTAATGTAATCAATAAGGTCTAATCAACCTACAGAAAACTTTTTGGTCATTTTGGTATGAGTTTTGCTAAAACTGGTTAAAGGGGTCTCTTTACCTCTCACCTCAATATATCTCAGGGAAAATGGGTTTCTAGAGTCCTTACAATAGAAAATCTCTCTCCCTCCTCTCTCTCTCTCAAATGACCATTATTGTTGTACTAAACCTCCAAGTACGTTGGTCTTCTTCTAAATGACCATATTCATTTCGGATATGTAGCCCAAACTAGTATATTAATTTTTGATATGTATGTATGTCACTGAAGATATCTACGATGACAAGTAGAAATTCCTTTTTTGATATCTAAAACTCAATTCTAACTAAATATCTCAAATATAATTGTTACTGTTACAATGTAATTTCTTTTCATTACAAGTGTATTTTAGATTCCTGAAATGCGATACTACATATCTGAAATTACATTCTTACTACTTACAGTTCTAAGCGGACAATCATTTAATTTTGACACATTAGTGTTAAATTTCAACTATATCTAGAATTCTATTTATGATATTTGTTGTGGAAGAACAATTGTAGGTATCTTACAATGAACATTGCCACTACTAAGAACTGAATTGCTGATATCAACATTTCCACTAGTGAGAAACTGACTTGGAATTTGTCCAAATAGTCAAAAATGTCAAAATTTAATCATAGATATCTTTCATTGAGTTTGAGTAGAAGACAATGGTTAAAGTTGACTAGTTGTAATTAAGTTACAGATATCTACAAGGAACATTTCCATAGGTAAGAAATTAATTTTTGATATCAAGAATCAACATTTTCACTTGTGAGAACTGAATTGTAAATACATTTAATTAGAATTGATACCAGTCAAACTTACATTAAGGATAATTTGGCTTGGAATTCTAACTGGTCAAAAAGCAATTATTGATATGCACAATTGCTATTACTGCAACTAATTAAATGTTAAAAGGGCTAGCCATTCTCTGTCAGCCTGTCAGCACCTATACTCATTTAGAGAGAGAGCAACGGCCAATGGGGAAACCTCAACAGTCATGTTATCACCCAATCCAATCAGTGGTGTAACTTCCTCACTCACTAAGTCAGACAGACTTTTGCATTTACAGGGCTTTTTCTTTCATGCAGAAGTCCGACCAAAACTGTATACCGGCAATGACCCACTAAAATACACACCTCCTAACTAAGGTTGTCACAACCCTAGTTAGGAGTGGAAAAAAAAAACTTTTCACTCTGATGATTTACATTAAATCATAGAAAGTTTTAAAATAGTCGTATATTTTTTAACTGACACCTTGATACAGAACTGCTACATCAAAATGTAAGCACAAGTGCAACACTGAAAATAGAATGCACTGAGACAGAAGAATGCAATCCTTGTGCCATCAGTTACAACTAGTAGTGACATCTGAAACAAATATAATAAACAAACAAATATGTTTACAATTTCAGCATGTTGGAAGCATATGCATTTTGAGTTTAAAGGTCTTACTTACCAATTTTATGTAGACAAATAGGTTTTAAAAAAAAAAAATCTACAGAGATTTTAGAAAGGTGGTTTGCCTGATGATGGTCTAGTACCAAAACATCGCAAATAAATTATATATTGCAAGTTAAACCGTGTGCAGAAGCCCTTTTGCAATTTTCTGGTCTTCAAACGCACCTGTCTTTTTTAATAGATGTGCGAAGTGTTTCCTTTGTTCTAGAAAGGTCCAGATAAAAGCAGTGCTCTTTCCAAAGAAGATGATTGTGAATTAATACTTTTGAAATTTTTGACAACACCAAAATTAATGTTTTGTTTATCTCTGTATGTCTGACATTTGGTTACACTCTTCTTCTTGATCATAGACTGTATATAAAGATGAACGACGCGTCTTTCCCACTGTACAAAAATGAAGCCAAAATATCCCATATGTGGCCCCTGTCATGTTGGGCTGCTGACGTTATTTGTAGCCAGAGTCTGTACAGTAGTAATCTCTGCTGGTATTGACTTCCCACCTATACACCTGTCCAACTAGCTGTGAACAGTGCCATGCCAATTAGCAAACAAAGCTGTCAGTCATGACCTCAATCCTCCTTTTTTTTTAACATCAAATTAGTTAGAACAAAACTTATCAGAAAAAAACAAACCCTTGAACATACAGCAGAGTGATAATGACAGAAACCATTCTGGGGAAAAATTTATTTTGTGTGTACTTTGAGTTTTTAGTTTGGCAGGGGTTTCACAGTGCTTAAGGACCATCTCCAGAGCCGCTCTCCTCCCGGATAAATGCTCATTTCAGCGTCTGCCCAGTTAGCATACCAACACGGCAGCATCAGCTATGATGAGACATAAAACAAATAAGGGTGGAACTTTTATGTCTTGGCACAGTGTTACCTAAAGCTAGCTAGCCATAAGATTACCAGAGATTATGTTACATCAATCTTGAAACACCACTGCACAAAATAACCTAAATCTACAGCTAATGTAGCTACATGAAGGTTGTGCAATGAACTGGCAACAATTTGTGCTTCGAGCAACAGTGTGGTCATGTGAATGCAGGTGTGAACTCAATGGTGGATGAAGTACCTGAAAGCCATATTTGAGTAAAAGTACACATATCTCACCAGAAAATGACTTTGGTAGAAGTAAGTCACCTATTAGAATATAACTTGAGAAACAGTCTTAAAGTATCTGATATTTACTGGGGTCCATGTCATTGGTCCGACAGCCCATTGGTCCGACATCCCATTAGCCTGACGTCCCGTTGTTCCGATATGTGATTATACTAGGCTATACTGTATTTGTGTACCATAGAGGATCAGCAAACGCAACAAAATTAGGCTACAGGTCGAGATACAAGTGCCATAGAGAGAAGAGAGTGAAACACCATAACCTCCTGTTATTAACTCTGGGGTCCGGGTTGTGTGGGGAGCTCTCCGCGGTGCTGAACGGCTTCTGGCGGGCGTATTTCTGCCTTGACGGTGCGCCGCAACCGGCTCTGGGTCAGCAGGGAAAGGCTTGAGGCGAAGCAGGCTCACAGCTTATGTGTTTGCCACTTTCTTTTTCATTTTAACCCACACCATGATCTTTTCCTGACCCTAACCAAGTGGTTTTTGTGCCTAAACCTAACCAGACTTTAACCACAGGGCATCATGATGATTTCGGAACAACGGGACTTCAGAACAATGGGTTTAATATGGTCAGAACAATGGGATGTCGGACCAATGGGCTGTCGGACCAATGGGCAGTTCCCATTTAGTGGACTTAAGTGTCAAAAGTAATTTTATTATATATAATTAAGTATTGAAAGTATAAGTACAAGTGGTAATAAAAAAGCAAGCAGCCAGAATTGTGAGAATTGTGTAGTTTATTTCTTCCTGACATGAACACCACCTTTAAAATGGAATGTAAGGAGAGAGAGCAAGGGCATAGGTTTTAGGCATTGTGAATACTGGGTTAGCAAGGGAATGACCCTATTCTCCCTATGATTGGCCAGTACTCATTGCCTTCATTGGTTTGATTGGTTAGATTTAGGCAAGATGATTGGGATAAGTGCACATGGGAGATGTTTTCCTTGTAGGCTTTCTCTCAGAAAGTCATTCATTTTTTTAAGATTATTTTTTTATTGTTAGAACAGTTAGGACAGTTTAAGCGTGAAAGGGGGAGAGGGAGGATGACATGCAGCAAAGGGCCACAGGCCCTTTAATTTTTCAGTACAGGACAATCCCTTATTATTCCTCATTGTAAGTGTTTTCAGTTAGTTCTGGTTTTCCAGCTCCAATGAAGTACAGCACACAACCGCTTAAACTTTGTCACATCCACAGAGTCCAAAACAGGGTTCTGTGTCTGTCAGACAGTCTGAATGGGTTACTACCATTTTAGCAGAGCAATAATATTGCGCACCATTACCAGAATGCAAAAAATTGGTTGATACTTAAACTTTGCTGTTGAAATGAAACCTATGTCCTTGTACTTACGTAAAACTGCAGTAAAATACTTTTGCTCCAATAAATACTAATGTATTGAAGCAAAAGGATACATTTCACTGAAAAAATGTAGAGGACTGCACATGAAAGTTGACAGAAAAACTCAAGTAAAGAAGAAATACTCCCTCTGAAAAACTAAGTATTGTTACTAGTATTATTATTTATTACATTACACCACTGTGTGAACTGTATACAGTCAATGTGTGAATGCAAAGAAAGGGTGGAGAAGGGAGTGTGACATCTAGTGGCTAATGTTATCAATAGCACCTTTAACAGAATCTGTTGCCCCAGATATTAAAATAAAGCAGTCACCTCCTTATTTCAAATGATAGAGCGAGAACAGCTTAGGTTTGCAAAAAATATGTGGCTTGCTTTGAATAACTCATTGTCATATGTAAAGAGTAGGAAACTGTGTGAACATTAAATTACAGTTCAGTTAAAAATATACATTAGAGCATTTGTTTCAGCCTGTGAGATGTTCCTCAGTGTTGGTGTCATTATCCTCCCCCCCAGCTTCATTCTTTGTCAATAAACTCAGTGGAGGAGTGTCAAATAGGTGGTGTAGACAGCTGCCAAATACTCTATCTGACAGTAATATTTCCTTCATTAATCTGCTTGTTATGTCTTCAGGAAACTAACATGTGTCTCCTTTTTATGTGGCATTTTCTCCATCCATTCTTTTTGTGATCCCGTATGTACACAGTATATGAACTGGAACTGAACACAAAAGTGGTGAGCTGATATTTATGCCTGTAAATTTAAAAGAAAATAAATCAGTATTTCTTAAGGGCAATTTAGCATTTAACCTGATGGCGGTTTAAAGGAGGCCTTTGTTCATTACACCCTAGTGGTTATTGGCTGAAACGGGACACTTATTTAGACACAGATATGTCTAAATAAGTAATTAGAGTTGTACCAATACCGATACCAGTATCAGAAATGCCTCCGATACTGCCTAAAATGCAGCATCGGGCATTGGCGAGTACAGCCTATGACCAATCCAATACCACGTAATGCCTCACATCATTATGGATAGGCACGCTACAGGCAAACGAAACAGAAACGGAGCCGAGTTTAAAAAGCATTCTACTAGGGCTGCAGGATATAGGATTTATAAGATTTAGAACATGTAAACTTTTGTTTTGCTTCAGAAAAGCAGCTCTGAAGCTCCACTCATTGCTCCGCTCCGCTCGCCTCTCTCTCTCTGTCTCTCCCTCTCTGACAACAGCAGCCCCTCCCCCTGTCAAGCACACGCTGCAGTCACACACTAAAAATGAGCGACATGCAAGAGGGAGAAACGGTAAAGGAGGATTTATGTCTGGTTCACACTACACGACTTTTCTGCCCATTCTGAAAGTCACTATGTCACATTACACAATTGTGGGGTCAGAAAATCATGCTGTGACATGGCCGACAGACATGACACACTACACGATGGTACACACCAATTATCCCCGATTGTCTTTCACGACGTGTGTGATGTTATCGGGTTATTCTTGTTCTATTTTTATTACTTTTGCTATTATTTGAGTCACTGTGTCTGTTCATGTGCCAGCCGAATTGTTGTTGTAGTCACCTAAAAAGTGCCAGCAGATGGCAGGAGCTACATTTGATGTGCAAACATAAAAGTGAAAACTGATTTCTCCACAACAAGTTCCTACAAATGTTTCACAATAAAAGCCTATTTAGAAAATGGAGGGATTCTCTCAGCTGGGGTTATAAGGGGCTTTTAATTTGAAATAAGTTCAGGAAGTGTTGAGTTTGAAATGATGGTGCCATGCATTAACTTTATCAAGGCAACAGGAGCGGACAAAAAGTAAAAATATAAAGATACAGAGGGAATGATAAATAACGGCCCATTAATAATGTAGTCTGTTTCAAATGAAGCTGGTAGCATCTGTAGTTATGGTGAGTAAAAGCCCTGCAACTATTTTTTAATTTTCTTACTTTAAGTCATTTGGTGAAAATTCTTGTATTTTTCAATATCGCAATACATTCTACATTCTACTTTAGCCTTTAAAATGTCTTTTTTACCAAATTGTGTGGCTACACTTTAAAGTGATAGTTCAGGTTTTTGGACATGAAGTTGTGTGAAACGCTGTACGCCGTAGCTTACCGGAGTAGTTCTGAAGATATAAGGGGGACACGTAATCAAAAGGTTTTAAGTTACAAAAAAGTATGCATGTGTTTTGTTAGGCTATTTCAATAATTTTAAAACATCCCCGCATTACGTCAGACCTTGCTATCAATTGGGACTATTTTCTGGCCAGTATCACTCCATCGTGCAGGCCCGCAAGACAGCACACCAACAGAAATCAATTAGACAGTTCATCACCACACCGTGCAGGTGCGCAGGATAGCAACGGCTAACAAATCTTCATCGGCTGTTTCCAACAGAGAACCAGTAGGCTATTATTAGTGAGGAAAAAGATGTACTAGCCCTATATATACCTACTACTACAGCGCAAACACCGGCTCAGGCTCACGACACACCCTCATCAGCTGCTGTAGGTAAACAGAGGAATACCAAAATGGTGCCAACTTGTGATTTCCCCAGCTGTGGGAATAAAAACATCGCCAGCTCCCAATTCCATCGGTTTCCTGTTACAGATGTAACCCATAGGCAACTTTGGCTAACCCACCACCAGAACAAAGCAGAGACTGGTCATAATCGCATATGAATTCACAATTTTATGTGACTGATTACTCATGTCATGGATTTAGCAGTTCGCCTAATATAATAAACTAAATGCCTACGGTAAAACGAGGCCGCGTATAATGTACTCTCCACAACACAACAGGCTATTAGTTCAATCAAACATTTTGTTTTACAGACAATCAGTTGTTTTTATTAAAATGCGTAATATAGCCAACAATTATTGTATATATAATATTATTGTAGAATGGATTTAGCAAAGCCACTTTCAACTGGAGACACGGCGCAGCAGCAACAGCGAAGCCCCCCCCCCCGACAAATAGCTAGTGTTAGGCCTAATTAATTGACATGAGACATTGGAGAGGTTGTCAGTCCCCCCACCCCCTCTGCGTGACTTGAAATTATGGCCCCCCCTTGTTCAAATGCTTTCCGCGGTCCATGACCTGCAAACCGCAGTTCAGCCCCACACGCAAAATTCTATTGCGCAGGCAAATTAGTACACGCAAACTGGGATCTTAGTAGATCCGGCCCAAAACCTGCACGCAAGCACATTATTTTAAAAAGTGCTGGGAGCACTGGGATTGGGCATTGGGCATTGCTCCCCCAGAGCCCTGCAACCACTTTTCTGCTGAAGAAAAACGTTATGTGGACACAGGCCCTTAGGTTGATAATATATGATGTGACATCTGTGTAAAGTAACAATAAACCCTTAATAAGACAGAAAAGGGTGATTGGTGTTAAAGTCTGTACAGGGTGCCTCTCATTTGAGTTTTTTCATCAGTCTTCAAGTGACCTAAAAATTGATCTGGTCCACCATCATGAAGAACGTCTCAGGATACAAGGTTTCACCAAAGTCTTTTATCAGACCAACAGCCCTTCATCAGAAATCTGTCAGTGATTGTTCTTTTTTCATTTGTGTTCTGATTCACCATTCAGTTCAAATGGTGATCTGTGGTAATATAGGAAGCATAAAATAACCTGAGTCATTCCTCAGTTAGAGGTTTTTTTTTTTTTTGTATACTGGTGGTGGGTTTAGGAATTAGTGAGGTCCAGAATTTGAAAAGGGGTGGGGGGGGGGGGGGGGGGAATTTTGGCCCAGCTGCAGAAAATGTTCACATTATTTGACTGAAAAATTATACGCATTTTAACATCAGTTTGGACCACTACTACTAGTAGCTACTTTATAGTAGGCTGTACATAATCCTACAGTGAGGTGATAGTTCTTCTATGGCAGGCTACTTTGTACTAGCAGGTTTAGTACAACAATAATGGTCTTTTGAGAGAGAGAGGAGGGAGAGAGATTTTCTATTGTAAGGACTCTAGAAACCCATTTTCACTGAGACATATTGAGGTGAGAGGTAAAGAGACCCCTTTAACCAGTTTTAGCAAAATTCATACCAAAATGACCAAAGAGTTTTCTGTAACCTCCTTGACCCCCCCCCCAGTCAAGGAGATTGATTAGACCTTATTGATTACATTATATTATAATGCTTGAAGATAATTTGGAATAAAGGGTTTGAATTATTGCATGTGATTATTATCAAATTCTAGGCTAGCAAGACTAATGCAACAACAAAAAGAAAGAAGAAGAAATCACCCCCTGGGGGGGTCTGGGGGCATGCTCCCAAGCCAAGTTATGATGGCAGAATATGCACACACCCACACACGCAATTTCCTGACCCAGCCCGCAGCACGGCACGAATGGAGCAGAGCCTGTGTTGCGTTCAGGCGTGCCGTTGTCACGTAAATAACAAAGCCAAAGTATTCGCTCCAGCCAGTGCGCTACAGAGTGATGTTCATTTGCCGGAGGCATTTTATATTTGGCTGATTTTTGGAGACTATGGTGGGGCAAATTAGACAGGGTCGCCATAGTCTCATCAATGTATGGG
The DNA here is from genome assembly GCF_041903045.1 of Epinephelus lanceolatus. Classification (NCBI taxonomy): domain Eukaryota; kingdom Metazoa; phylum Chordata; class Actinopteri; order Perciformes; family Serranidae; genus Epinephelus; species Epinephelus lanceolatus. The sequence goes on along the minus strand of NC_135737.1, from coordinate 3,885,009 downwards.
AAACACTGTTCACTCACCTCGTCTGTCAAGTAAATTGTCAAGTAAATTTAAGTTTTCCACATTCCGATACATCAGATAACTTCCTGCGTGTCGTTTCAAAATAAAAGCTGTCCAGTGTGTTAATATGCTGTTTTGGGGCTTCTATTTTTTTCTCTTTGAAATTTTTACCGAGGACCTCATAGCTGGCTATGGCCATGCTGGTGGTCATTTTCCCATTTTTAAGCTGTATGATTGATACACTTATAAGGGAGAGGAGGGGTCAGTTGTATCTCAGCTGTAAAAACATTTTAATCAACATACACGGGATGAATGTGTGGAACTTCAGACAGATGGTTGTATGTGGATGGAGGTTACCCCTGTCTATATCAAAAATGATGGTGTCAGATGGATGTCTTCCTTGATCTTTCTCTGACCATCCACTAACTCCTGGTCAGTGACCTTTGACTCCTTCCAAGTTGGTGCTGTGACTCTTTTTGGCTAAATCTACAAAAGGCTAATAAGTGGACACTGGGTGAAGTTTTCTTTTTTTCTATCAAACTGTTGTAAAGTCCACTGAACAAAAATTTAAACACAACGATTTTGTTCTTGCTCCCATTTTTTCCACAGGTTTATGTTAAAGATCTAAGACTTTTTATACACTTATTATAACAGATGATGTGATGATAAAGATTAGACAGAAAATTTTTGGTGCTTGGACTCCAGTGTAATTGAGGGGCATCTGAACAGCAGCAAGATAAATCCCCCATAGAGTCCAGGCACTGGTGGTGGTGGTGACTGATGACTCTGAGACTGATGGCTGATGAGGCTAATGAGTCAGCAAAGACTAGGCAGTGGTGGGGGAGGTGGAGGGTGCATAAACTGCAGTATGAAAGAACTACTATAGGCAGAAAGAGAACCATAAGATAGAAAATAAGAAAAAAATAAGAAGCAGTAAGACAGGAAAACAGAGGTGTGTCACTGTATTGTTGGTTAACTAAGATCTGCAGACAAAACAGCCAATGTCTCAGTTGACAGCCCCCGACAATGACAGCAAGAAATTATGAGTGATCATGCATGCAGGAGTGAATAGCAGATAGTATTAGAAATAAATGACAGAATAAGCATGCAAAAGTATTTCTTCAGTCTTCCTGACTGAACTTTTGCTAGAGCCTCATTTAATCATTTGATTAAAGAAAATCATTACTACACAGGTGTGTCTTGGAGTGGTCACAATCAAAGGACACTCTAAAATGTGCAGTTTTATCCTAAAAAATGTAATTTACCAGAATTTCACATGACTAGCAATACAAAAATGCATGTTTTGGTCACCGATATCCCAAAGATTCAGTCAGTTTCTGGTGTGACACCATTTGCCTTGTACAGTGTGAGACATGGCCTTCACATAGGTCAGTCAGGTTGTTGATTTTGGCCTGTGGAGTCTTGGCCCACTCCTCTTCAATTTGCTTAAAGTTGCTGGATATTGTCAGGAATTACAACACACTGTTGTACATGCGGATCCAGAGCATCCCAAACACTGACAGTGGGTGACACGTCTAGTGAGCATGCAGGCCATACAAGAATTGTGATGTTAAAGCTTCCAGTAAATGTGTACAGATCCTTGCAACATGGGGCCGTGTATTATCATGCTGCAACATGAGGTCATGGTGGCTGATGAATGGCATGACAGTGGGTCTCAGGATCTCATCACAGTATCTCTGAGCATTCAAACTGCCATCAATAAAATGCACCTGTGTTCACTGTCCGTAGCTTATGCCAACCCACACCATAACCCCACCACCACCATGGGTCACTCTGTTTACAGTGCAAACATGAGCAAACCGCTCACCCACAAGACACCATGCCATCTGTCATTTGCCCATTATAGTGTAAAGCAGGATTCATCTATGAAGAGAACACTTGTCGGAAGTGCCAGACACCATTGATGGTTAACAGTCGCCCACTCTGTCGTGGTTGCCAGAGATAATCTGCCACTCTAGGCAGTATCCACTGGATACATCACAAATAAATCCCTACACCTCCACTACATTTTCCTTGCTAGAGCAGCTTGTGTCTCTGACACATGGAGGTCACCTGTGAACATATAGAAATGCCAGAATTCATGACAACTGACATGAATCTAATATTTAATGCTTTCTTCTTTAGTTATGGACTTTGTTTTGACCATATAGGAAAAAAATCTGTATGTATATATATATCTGTATTCTCTTTGCAACCCCTTTTGACATTATGACAAAAAAGAAAATGCATCTTTCACATCTTATTGGATGAGTCATTTGATCTGAGTCTTTTTTTTTTCAATGGGAGGAAATACAAAATGTCTGTAATCCAAGGGATATGAGAGGGAGGAGATTTGTGTTTGTATTAAAGTCATTGAATTAATCATGTCATCTTGATGGCAGGGTGATAAAAGCTACAATGTTTTTCTTATGCCGAGAAAAAGGGAGAGGGGGAGATCCCGAATAAAGCCGTGAGTGAAAATGATACAACCCTGTTCACAGCAATATCTTATACGGTGTTAAAATTTTCTGTCCAGCAGTTAGTTTAAGGTGGACATAGCCAAAACATTTGCATAATGTTTGCTGGGGAGTGCTGACATCAGTCACATGTATGGGGAACACTTTTGTAGATCTTAGATAACTGGGAATTGGTGTAAGAGGTATGATGCTCAATTTGCATTAAATAAGGGCTTTTCGTGCACAGATAGAGTGGGTCATTTGGGATTTCCTCCCCCAAATCTTCCTCCCAAAAGGCCCTTAAAGGTGAAGAAAGTACAAGGGCATTCAATGCCTTGGCAGAATTTGACTCCAAATAGAAAAATAGATGGAGGTGTAAAGGTGATGTGACCAATCCAGTATTCTCAACACATTCTCACTCCAACCTTGTAACATATAAACATTTGGTCATGGACTTTCCACATTGAGATATGATGTGCGTTGGCTTTGTTTTTGGACACCCTGTCAACTTCAGCCTGTTACATGCATTGTCTGTTTTTAAAATACACTTTTGTTTTTGCAGGAAATGTACAGTTTGCATACAGTCTCTTTCAAAATAAACGCACTACATTGGTACAACACTGTTAATTTACTACTTTTTTTTCCTTCAACAAACGCACATGGTTATGTTTAGCCAACACATGCTCGTGGTTGAATTTAGGAAAAAGAACAGGGTTTGACTTTACAACCTTTTGGGAAGCGAATACCAGCCACCTGGGTGAAAGTCTGTGGTTGTTGGACCGGTCCACCACCCCTCCCACCCATCCTACTTGGACTTCCACTGCCTTAACTTTTGTTATCGTCCTGCCATGTTTCCCCCAACACCTCCAGGCGATGTAAAACAACAATGGCAGCCAGCTAAGGCTGTGCAATTAATCGTGTGGTGATCGGGATTACAATTTTGCGGTCAAACGATTTCAAAATTAATGAAATCGAGGGTAAACAATTTTTGGTCACGGATGCCTGGAGATGTTATTTTGTCTTCTACAGAAGCTGTGCATGCGCAATACCGCCCCCTCCTCTCCTCTATTCACTTCACGCGCCAGTGAAGTAGGTGAACTACGAATAATGCGAGGGGCAGGTGATCGCAGAAGATTTCAAAAAAAGCGTGCGGAAAATGGCAGAGGGAGAGCGAGAGAGGTTGGTGTGTGTGTGTGTGCGTCCATCATGTGCACCACATAATTGTTTGCATAATTGTGATTTCCATTTTGACCAAAATAATCGTGATTATGATTTTTTTCATAATCGAGCAGCCCTACAGCCAGCTGTGTATCATACTGATGTAAAAGGACTTGTTTCAACAGTGTCTGATGCCAGAAGTCACTGCCCAAGCACCAGTATTCAACAACTACAGAATGAGACCGGGCTGATATTATATAATTCTAAAAGTAATCACCCAATTATTACACACAGACACACACACCAATGGTATAGCCATCGGGAGCAATGTAGGGCAGGAGTTCGAACAGCTGATCATACAATTAGTGGATGACCCTCTCTACCTTGAGCCACAGCCATCTTTAGTAACAACAACACAAAGTTAGCTTTAACAAGGCATTGATAGGAAATATCTCATTTCTGTTGAGGTTCAGTTTGTAGCCAGATATTTGAGCAAATGACTGAAGAGTGGAAAGGAGAGCAGGGACCAAAACAGATGAATTAAATAAAACCAGAAGCATGCCATCAATACAAAGGGAGTTTATCCAGATATCAAAAATGGTAGGATTGATCAGAGGGCTATTGAAAGGGGTTCAATGACGATAGAAAATGAAAAGGGGCTTAAACAGCAGCCTTGGCAAGTTGAATGACAAAAAAGACAATAGGAATGAAAAGAAAAGGAATACGAAGATGAACAGGAATACATTAAACTATAATAATCACCCAAGCTGTATTACCAAAGATGAATATTCAGAAATAATAGAAAAGATAGTCCCTTTCAATTTTGTTGAAAAATAATCTTTCAAATAAATAAAAAATAAATTGACAGAGACAGAGACAGAGACCTATAACTTGATATGAGGTACAAAGAATTGGGTCCTTGCCCTTTTTCAATAAAAGGTCAGGGAAGGCAACTGGACAAAGATTGTTGTTGAGTAGAAAACTCAACAGCAGTGCTTTGTTAGCACCAGGCAACTGTTCAGAGCCAGAGGAACCCTGTTCAGCAGGTGGACACGGCTTCTTAGTGGAAGACAAGGTGGGAAGAAATATGTTTAAAATTGAGAGAGGATACTTATGGCAACAGCAGTCCACAGTAGTTAAAAAAGTTAAATCAAGACAATGTTCTGATCAAACGATAAAACTTTTGTGGCATGGAATAAGTGTGCAAGGCGTTTTATCCCTCATGGAGGGTTTAAAGTAGCAAAAGCATGATTTATTTTGATGGCAAAGTGGTGATTTCCATTTATAACAGTAAACCTATGTTGATGACAAAGAAGTCATCCTCTGAGAACTTAAATATTCACAGCAATTTTCATGGAAATCTGGCCAGTAGTTGTTGAGATATCTGCTGTGGACCAAAGTGTTGGATGGACGGACAGACTGACAGACATTGCTATCCCCAGGCCTCTATGCCTCTTCAGACAGAGCCTCATGAATGTAAGCTCAAAATGTTGTAGAGCAGCTCATCCAATTCAGTTAAAAGACTTGAGCCCCTCATTTTCCTTTCACACTCTTTTTCATGCGGTTCAATAACAAAGGCACAGCACATACTCGCCATGATTTCTTGAATACGACCATTATCCCTGCCAACATTTTCCAATAAGGATTTATGTACAGCTCAGTCAGCGATCTTGATCTTTAAATAGAGCTGCTGGATAACAACAGAGGAAAATGAAGTGACCTTTGAATGATATTTTTTTCTCCACTATCATTATTTTCAGTAAATGGTGCCGAAAGCCCTGCATTTCCTTGTCATGTTTGACATTGCTGGTTGTATGCTCTCTGGAGCCACAGCAACCAGAGGAAGTGCTCCAAAAGTTACAAGTCTCTCTTTCTTTCTATCTCTCTCTCTCTCTGTCTCTCTCTCTTTCTCCCTCTCTCTCTGTCTCTCTCTCCCTCTCTCTCGCTCTCTCTCTATCTCTCTCTCTCTGTCTCTCTCTCACTCTCTGTCTCTCTGTCTCTGTCTCTCTCTCTCTCTCTCTCTCTCTATTTCGGTTCCAACGACTACTTGCTTGTTAGGTATGACAAGCACGCATCTCTCTCTCTCTCTCTCTCTCTCTCTCTCTCTCTCTCTCTCTCTCTCACCTCTTCAGTTGTTTCATCTTGAATCCTTTCAATTCAGTGAATTTCTTCACAGATAACTTGTGTCACCAAACTGTCCCTCCCTCCCTCACCTGAATATCTCCACCATCTGATACTCTAAACTATGTATTACTGTATTTGACCAGACTATCATTCTACAGCCATGCTTGTGGTTCAAAAAGGCTGTAATCAGGATCTTGCAGCTTGTTGTCATATCACCAAAAAAAGTTTTTTTTCTTTTAAAGCTTTATTTCGAACATGTTTAGAACAACAAAAGATAATGGCAGTAATAGTAAAAACAAACAAACAAAACAGAAATATTCAATGTTCGAAAAGGAATAGGAAGAAGTTAAGAAACTTTTCTAGTCCTACCCCTTCTCTTTTCTTCCTTATTTCTCTTTTCTTCCCCTTATTTCTCCTTTCTTCCAAAAATAATACAAGATTAAGAAATGTATTACTTGTTGATCCACTAGTGTAATTTTCCTTCTGTCATGTCCTTGTGGTCTGCAACATATAGGCAAAACCAGCCACCAACTCAGGAATAGAATCAACAAGCATTGAGGCTCTATTCACAGGGCTCTGGTAGCTAGACACTTCCAGGAGGCCAAACAGCCAGCCACTGATGTAGTTAACCTAACTGCAGACATGCAGATCTGGAAACTAATCTCCTGCAGTGTGAAAGTAGATGGATCTCTCAAAAATGAACAGCCTTTAGGTCTGAATAACACACATAATCTGTCTTGTGTTTTATAGGCATCTGCATGTACCAGCATGACCTTGTGGGATATGTTTTGTCAAATTTTGTCCTTTTTTTCTCTATCATTGTGGTTGTTTTTGTACATTTGTGTAATATGTTCTGCTATCATACTATATTGGTGTTTGAGGATGTTGTGAATAGTGTTGTATTTGTATGACAGGTCATTGTGATTTGGTAGTCATGCTTCTGCTCCTAATTAGTGGCACCACCTGGTCTGCATGTGTCTGCCAGTCTCTATGGCCAGGCAGTGATCACTGAGAGGCCGTTTACACGTTGCCGGCTATTTTCATAAATGGACATTTCACCGTCTCTGTTTTCAAAAAGATCTTCGTTTACACTTACCCGTGTATATATACACAAGAGCATGCCAAACCTGTAGGTGGCAGTGTAACGAGAGGCTCAAGCCTTCCATGTATCCATTGTCACCATAGCAACATAGGTCGCACTTTTGACACAGGCGCAAGTTCCGGCGCATACTGTGACGTCGGCTGCCTATAACTCTGTTTATCTCCGTTTATCTCAGTTTACATGCAAATGCGCAACCGGAGTTTTCCAAAATCTCCACTCTGGCCGGAGTTTTTAGAAAGACTCGTTTTCAGAGGAGAAATCTCCGTTTGCGTGTAAACGAAGGGCACAAATGAAGGAAGATGTCTCCGTTTATCAAAATCACTGTGTACGTGTAAACGCCCTCTGAGTCTGTCTTTTTGTTTGTTCCCTGTCTTTGTTTCTTCTTATACTTTCTTCTTTTTTTTTCTTGATTTGAGACTCATCCTCAAAAGACTTGATACTTGGCTTTGACTCAAGATTTGGGGCTTGTGAACAATTTTATTTTTTGGAGCATTTAAGAGATAGTTTGGAGTTTTTGAAGTGGGGCTGTATAAGATACTTATCTGTAGTGTAATACAGTACAGTAGATGGTGGTCAGCGCACTCCCTGTTTGGATATTCACATGGGACATACACCCTAAAGACTCAACAACACATTGCTGTGGATTAGGGTTAATTGCAAAATGTAGTTTAGCCACTTAAAAAAGGCCTACCTAAAAAAAATAAATATCATTCTAAGTTGATGCTAAATTTAAAATATTTCAGTGTATGTACTTTGTCTCATTATCTCTATTCTGACAATCAGGATGAGCATGTCCAAAGTTTTCGTCAGCTCACGTGAGCAGACCCAGCATCAGAAGCTAAAAACTTCTTCACCATCTCTGCACTTTAGACCTGTTTTCTATTGTTCTTTTTTTTAAGATATTTTTGGGGCCTTTTTAGCCTTTAATGGATAGGACAGACAAGTGTGAACGGGGGAGAGAGAAAGGGAGTGACATGCAGCAAAAGGCCACAGGCTGGAGTCGAACCCGGACCGCTGCGGCAACAGCCTTGTACATGGGGCGCCTGCTCTACCACTAAGCCACCGACACCCCTTTTCTATTGTTCTTAATCCAAAAGCCATCCAGGAAGTGACCCACCTACATCAGTAAGAGGATTCAAGGACAGTCCCGTCGCCATCACTGCAGTCCTCCTACTCCAGCGTCCTGTTATGGTCCCAATTACACTAGCCTAAAACAGATTTAGCTTAGTTTAGTTAGCCATTTGTACATCTCCATGCTCCAGCAAGGTCGCCCAATGGCCAGCCTTCATCAAAAAACTTCTGACTGTATTGTACAATTTGTGCAATTTGTTTCTCAAATTAAGTCATACAAAGTACTAGGACTGGGCAACATGTCAATATTAAATCAACAGTGTGATATGAGATTATTATCATCTTAAACTTATGGTAAGTGATAAAGGCTGCATTACAGTGAAGTGATGTAATTTTCTGAACTGCCAGACTGTTCTTTTACCCATTTAGTCAGTATATCTACATTGCTGATGATTATTTATCATAAATATCACTGTGTAATTATTTTTGTGAAAGCACCAATCGTCAGTCTGTCATGATCCTGGGTTCTGTTTGCAGTGTTTCCTATTTTATTCTGAAACTCTGTTTTATTCTGTCCTGTTTAACTTCCTAGCCTTGACTGTTTTCTGCTTGCTTTCTTACATTCCTGCTTTATATCAGTCTCTGTAGTGCTTCCCTGTTCCAGAGTTTTTCCTGCACACCTGTGTTGTATAAGTCTCGCTTGCTATGCCCTTGGCCTCTAGTTTCCCAGTGCGGTGCAGGGTGGCGCAGGGTGGCGAACCCCGCACAGAGCTAGTTTCGAGCAGCGACCCAAGGCGCGCTCAGTTTGGTAGTTTGGCAGACCAAGGTGCGCTGAGATGGGTGTGGCGGCGCAGCAGGGGGAGGTGTCAACAGATCCAGCTTGGCGCAGTGACAGTTTCGTGCCAAAAGGCTTCGCCGAAGGTGCGCTAAAAGCTCGCCAGCTGAAACCAGGTCTACTGTCAGCGCAGGCGGAGCGCAGCCGGTGTAATGGAAGTTTGGCTGACCGGCGGACAGTGCGCACACATCACCAAAACCTCACAGGCAGGTTTCCAGAATATCGGGCACATTAACAATGCAATAAATAGGCACAAAAACCACTATTCAATGCAACTATCTGCAATCAGCACATAAATGCATCTCTATATCGACTGTCCCGTCACATCTGATGTCAGATCAAAGGGGATTGGCACCGTTTGGCACGCATAATGGAAGCCCAACCTGATTTAATTAACACAGCGCACGAGAGAAACGCAACATTGATTTACAATTGTGGTGACCTCCTCCCAGGCTACTTTTGCATCATCAGACCGTGGAGGTCTGCTCGCAGTTCCGTATATTTGGACACTGTGAGCTTGGACCTCCTGGACCAAAACATCAGTTTCTTCCTGGGAGAAGTTTGGCTGTCTGACGCTGCTGCTCTCCTCTGCCATGGCGAATTGAGTAAACTCTCATTACGCCTTCGCGCGGCGCATTTAAGGGCGAGGAGAGGGGCTCATTTGATTGGTGTGATGTGTGTAAAACCCACTCCATGCCTTCTCTCCTCCCTCTTTCCGACTTGCGCAGGTAGGAGGAACGGAGGTGGGAAAGAGGAGTAGCTGCGCCAGGCGCACAGTGTGCCAAACTTGCAAAATCCGCCTGGCCACACCCCGGTCTGCGAAGCTAGAGGCCTTTGTATTTACTACATACTCTTTTGTCGCCATTGTCAGCCAATTCTCATGTCATTCTCCTTTTGCCACTGCCTGACACACTCCAGTTGTGTCTTGTTCTCGTGATTGGTTCTTTGTGTATATACACTCAACAAAATGGAAAATACACAGCTATACACTGGACAAAAATTTATATGCAACACTTACGTTTTTGCTGCAGTTTTCACAGGTTAAAATTAAAGATTGAAGACTTCATACACACCAAAGACTAGTTTCTCTCAAATTTTGGTCACAAAATTTGTCAAAATCCATGTTAACAACCACTTCTCCTTTTCCAAGATAACCCATCCACCTGATAGGTGTGGCTGATTAAACAGCATCATTATCACATAGGTTTGCCTTAGGATGGTCACAATAAAAGGCCACTCTAAAATGTGCAGTTTGATCTTGAAAAAAGACATTTATTAGGATTTCATATGACTAGAGTCCTGTACTACAAAACAGGATTTGGAGTTACAGAGGTACCTTCAGGTTTAACTCTGGGTTTTCAGTCCTACAAATCTGGTTCTCTTTTTACTGGGATAAATCAACGTGGTAACTTATGCTGAACAGCTGAACTGCCCCTGAGCAGGTTAACTTTAGAGAACCAGATCACAACCTGTCAACACCCCAACCTCTGACCAATCACACTGCTAGAAAAAAAAAATCCCTACATGGACAAAAGCTCCGAATGACAGTTAAAAAGAGTAGTCTATTGTTAGAAGAATCATTTATTTGTTTTATGCTTTCTATTTCCACTGGTTGTACAATAGAGCTTCTAGCAAACATAGGGATCATTTACACACTAAACACGATTTTAGCAGGATTTTAGCTTATGAAGAGTTTATTTTAGTCCATAGTGATAGTTGAGTGTTGCTATTTTATATTTATTTATTTATTTATTGTCAACTTTATTTATGCGTTTTGCATATAACATGTAAGTGGATGAACATTCATGACAATAATAAAAGTGTAAATCCCTGACCCCCCTCCCACCACCCACCCACTCCCAGATGTACAAACAACAAGTACACAAACAAAGTAGATGTGCATAAAGTAGGCTACTTATGTATACATATGAATATGCATATATTAAGGTACACATATACCCATACAGATACATGTATAAGAATCATTTACCTCTTTGATGGATATACAGTACATGCAAGTTTACAAAATGAAAAGAAAAAAACAAAACAAGAATAAATAAAAATAAATAAACAAATAAAATAGAAAGGATAAGAACATAAATAAGTGAAATGTAAGATTGCATAAGAGACCCAAACAAGCCTATTCGAATAATGTTACTGACATTATCAACAATCTAGACTTTAAAATGGCAAGTACAGTTTCAACGTCACATCCATAATCACACACATCACCCGTCAGGGGAGTGTCACAGTGGATCAAGCTACAGATAAACCTCCAACATGGGTGATGAATGATGTCCAGGTTTGAACATATTTATCCTCTTGCCCACGCGTCATATATCTAAGTTTTTCAAGAGCCAGTCCTAACAACATCTACCTCATCCAATGAATATAGGCAGGAGGACTACTTTCTTGGCAATTTAGCAGTATCAAACGGCGGCCAAGTAGTGACGCATAGGTGATTGCATTTCTATGAGTGCAGGAAATCTCTCCTTCATTCATAACTACTCCAAAAATAGCTGTTAAAGGATTTGGAGACAATGGGCCTCATTCACAATCTGTGCTTAAACTGTGCGTACGATCGTTTGATGCACAAATCCAGGATTCATCAATATTTTCTTACCCGAATTTGTTCTTACTCTGCAAACAAATTTAGAGCTGCCTCAGACCATGCCTACGCACAAATGAGGAAGGCCGAACTGACTTAGAAAATGCAAACACATACCTTTAAAGTACATGCAGAGTCTATAAAACCACATTCATTAAAAAGAGATTTAATTAACATTTTTTAAAATCATTAAATCATTAATTTATCATTAATTTACTAATATATTGGCCAAATGTATTAAATACCCATGAAATTGATACACGTTCACCATCATTGTGACAATTAAAATATTAACAACAACATGAACAGAAAAAACTATCACTCCATCAACGTGCAGATGATCTGTAATGCCGACTGCCATATCCTTAAGGCTGTGGCCCGCTGGCCAGGAGGCACCCACAACTCATTTATTTTGCAAAACAGTACAGTGGGAATGCGTTTGGAGGCAGGGGCTGTGAGAAGTGGATGGCTTGTTGGTGAGCATCTTTTGTTCTAGTCTTTTATTTCAATTGTTTTTAGTTAATATTTTTAGTAAGTCTCTATTCCGTTAATGCTAAAATGTTATATTGTTTGGGTGACCGGGCATATGGCCTTAAAACATGGCTGATGACACCATACGCAAACCCTGAAACCCCTCAAGAGGTGCGCTATAATAACATACATGACTACACACGTGCCGTAGAGCGCACTTTTGGTGTGCTTAAGGGCTGTTGGATGTGTTTGGATCAGATACGGCCGGTGGCAAACTACTTTATACCCCTGAGAAGGTGTGCAAGATCATCCTGGCATGCTGTGTCCTCTACAATCTTACAATGACCCATGGCATTCCTGTAAGACCTGGCGCCATCGCTTCGAACAAACTGTGAAATTTACTACTTCTCTCCTCGTGTAACCGCTTCCTTCATTCATGAATCAACTCTAGGCAAGCAGTTTCCTTATATGGAAAAATGGGGGCGTGGTAGTATGCTAATCACAAATTGCAAGCACGTGCCTGTCAATTTAGAATGATTCTGATTCACACACATACACAAGGTGGTAAGAACAAAATTGGCCGGTGCGCAGGTCCCACGATGATTTTGCATACGCACTTATTTTGTGCGCGAAATAAGAACATTTCCACGCACATATTAGTGAATGAGGCCCAATGTCCTGCCAGATATCGCTGAGAGTGATTTAAAGAAAGATGCCCAAAAGTTGTACAGTGAAGGACATGACCAGAACATACAGTACAGGCCAAAAGTTTGGACACACCTTCTCATTCAATGCGTTTTCTTTATTTTCATGACTATTTACATTGTAGATTCTCACTGAAGGCATCAAAACTATGAATGAACACGTGGAGTTATGTACTTAACAAAAAAAGGTGAAATAACTGAAAACATGTTTTATATACTAGTTTCTTCAAAATAGCCACCCTTTGCTCTGATTACTGCTTTGCACACTCTTGGCATTCTCTCGATGAGCTTCAAGAGGTAGTCACCTGAAATGGTTTTCCAACAGTCTTGAAGGAGTTCCCAGAGGTGTTTAGCACTTGTTGGCCCCTTTGCCTTCACTCTGCGGTCCAGCTCACCCCAAACCATCTGGATTGGGTTCAGGTCCGGTGACTGTGGAGGCCAGGTCATCTGCCGCAGCACTCCATCACTCTCCTTCTTGGTCAAATAGCCCTTACACAGCCTGGAGGTGTGTTTGGGGTCATTGTCCTGTTGAAAAATAAATGATCGTCCAACTAAACGCAAACCGGATGGGATGGCATGTCGCTGCAGGATGCTGTGGTAGCCATGCTGGTTCAGTGTGCCTTCAGTTTTGAATAAATCCCCAACAGTGTCACCAGCAAAACACCCCCACACCATCACACCTCCTCCTCCATGCTTCACAGTGGGAACCAGGCATGTGGAATCCATCCGTTCACCTTTTCTGCGTCTCACAAAGACACGGCGGTTGGAACCAAAGATCTCAAATTTGGACTCATCAGACCAAAGCACAGATTTCCACTGGTCTAATGTCCATTCCTTGTGTTTCTTGGCCCAAACAAATCTCTTCTGCTTGTTGCCTCTCCTTAGCAGTGGTTTCCTAGCAGCTATTTGACCATGAAGGCCTGATTGGCGCAGTCTCCTTTTAACAGTTGTTCTAGAGATGGGTCTGCTGCTAGAACTCTGTGTGGCATTCATCTGGTCTCTGATCTGAGCTGCTGTTAACTTGCCATTTCTGAGGCTGGTGACTCGGATGAACTTATCCTCAGAAGCAGAGGTGACTCTTGGTCTTCCTTTCCTGGGTTGGTCCTCATGTGTGCCCGTTTGGTTGTAGCGCTTGATGGTTTTTGCAACTCCACTTGGGGACACATTTAAAGTTTTTGCAATTTTCCGGACTGACTGACCTTCATTTCTTAAAGTAATGATGGCCACTCGTTTTTCTTTAGTTAGCTGATTGGTTCTTGCCATAATATGAATTTTAACAGTTGTCCAATAGGGCTGTCGGCTGTGTATTAACCTGACTTCTGCACAACACAACTGATGGTCCCAACCCCATTGATAAAGCAAGAAATTCCACTAATTAACCTTGATAAGGCACACCTGTGAAGTGGAAACCATTTCAGGTGACTACCTCTTGAAGCTCATGGAGAGAATGCCAAGAGTGTGCAAAGCAGTAATCAGAGCAAAGGGTGGCTATTTTGAAGAAACTAGAATATAAAACATGTTTTCAGTTATTTCCCCTTTTTTTGTTAAGTACATAACTCCACATGTGTTCATTCATAGTTTTGATGCCTTCAGTGAGAATCTACAATGTAAATAGTCATGAAAATAAAGAAAACGCATTGAATGAGAAGGTGTGTCCAAACTTTTGGCCTGTACTGTATGTCCCAAAGAAACCAGGGAATAGTGGCACCTGGGGCAGGCTGGGGCAACACTGGGATATAGCTTAGCCAATCTGTCATTGGAGTAATGTAACCGATTTACTACTTTAAATTGGATTAATCCATGTCTGATACAGAACGATGAGGTATGCTTTCGCGAAATAATGTTTTTCCAGGCATCCTCAGGGATAGATTCTCCAATGTCTCCTTCCCAGGCTGTTTTATTTTTATCCCATGTGTGAGGGCAACTATGAAGAATTAAGGCCCAAACATACTCGGGCGTACTATAAGCGGAGCGGACCGCAAGGAATGTCCGCAGTCATTCGGGCTTTCATAGTCGAGCACTTCCGCAGTGTAGTTTCCTGTAAAAATGTCCCGAAAAATCCCCGCAATGTGAAAAATACATGCCGAGCAGTCACTGGTGCATGGAGCAGAGTCCACGCGGTCGTAAAACCTGAGCTTTGCGTGCACAGGGCTTGCGGATGTCCGCTTTGAGCCCACGCGGACCTCCGCGGAGTCCATTCCACGTACGTTCCGCCCAAGTATGTTCTGGCCTTTAATGTGTATATCTTTCATACTGTGCCTTTATTGAATGGGTTGACATTAAGAACTGAGTAAGCCAAATCTTTAAGGGGTGGACATGGGTATCCTGGAAAATGTTTAGAGGCGAAGCTTTGAGCCTAAAGGTATCTAAAGTAGTGAGATTTTGGTAAGTTGTGGTCTTGACACAGAAAAGCAAATGATGCAAAACTGTAATCCATGAAAAGGTCTTGAAAATAAACCAAACTGTTCCTACGCCAGACTGCAAATGCCAAATCTAATTGAGAGGGTGTAAAAAGATGGTTAAACAATACTGGAAAGAATCCACATATGTTTTTCATATTGAAGTGTTTCCTGCAGAGAAGGGAGAGAGTTAAGCATCCTGACAGCCTGGTGGAAAAAGCTGTCTTTCAGTCTGCTGGTCCTGGCCCGGAGACTCAGCAGTCTCCTCCCTGATGGCAGAAGGCTGAAGAGGCTGTGTGACGGGTGAGTGGGGTCACCAGCCATGCAGAGGGCTTTGCGGGTGAGGCAGGTACAGTATATGTCCTGAAGGGAAGGGAGAGAGGCACCGACGATCTTCTCAGCTGCTCTCACAATGCGCTGGAGGGTCTTACGGCAGGACGCGGAGCAGGCGTTGTACTACACCGTGATGGAGCTGGTCAGGATGCTCTCGACGGCGCCTCTGTAGAAGATCTGTATGATGGGGGCCGGGGCTCTGGCTCTTCTCAGTTTCCGGAGGAAGTAGAGGCGTTGATGGGGTTTCTTGGCCAGTGATGTGATGTTGTTGATCCAGGAGAGGTCCTCTGTGACATGCACACCCAAGAACTTGGTGCTGCTCACCCTCTCCACAGCAGCCCCGTTGATGGTCAGAGGAGCATGCTGGGTGTGCACTCTCCTGAAGTCCACAACAATCTACTTCGTCTTCTCGACGTTCAGAGAGAGATTGTTGTGTCCGCACCACAAGGCCAAGCGGTTCACCTCACTCCTGTAATATGTCTCATCATTGTTGCTGATGAGACCCACCACAGTCGTGTCATCTGCAAACTTGATGACGAGGTTTGAGCTGTGCGACGGTGTGCTCTTTCTAGGCTGGCTTTTTTTTTATACGTGGAGGTTTCTTATTCCATATAAATGAGGAGATAAGCCGATTTAGCTGGACAAAGTAGGATTTTGGAAGAAAAATGGGAATCATTTGAAATAGGTATAGGAATCTGGGCATTATTGTCATTTTTATTGAATTTATCTGCCCTGCTAAGGAAATGGGAAGCTTCGACCACCTGTCTTGGTACGTTCTAGAATTGACTTGTAATTGTATTTAAAGAAAGCCTTGACTGAACTTGCTATCACAATTCCCAGGTAGGTAAATTATTCATTTTCAAATTTAAAGGGGAGGTGATCATAGTTGGTCCATTTTGTCAAATCGTTTAGTGGAAATAACAAAGGTTTCGACAGATTGATTTTATATCCTGAAATAGATCATCTTGAGCCATATCTTCTTAATCTAACTGCCCATTTAATCAGTCCACATTTAGCTCACATTTTTAACCAAACCTTTTAACTTCCCTACATAAAAAGGGTGACATCTCTGACCTCAATAATTACCGTCCAATATCCAAACTTCCCCTCTTAGCAAACATCCTGGAATCATTGGTCAATTATCAACTACGCTATTTTATCGACTCATCAAACTTACTTCAGCCACAACAGTCTGGATTTTGCCCGGGTCACAGCACAATTTATTTTTTAGAACTTTTAAATCAGTTCTAAAAGATACAGGTAGCCAGTGTAGTGACTTCAGCAGTGGGGTAATGTGATCCATTTTCCTTGTTTTAGTCAACACTCTGGCTGCAGAATTCTGGACTAGCTGTAGTTTTCTTATTGACTTTTTGGGTAGTCCAGTGAAAAGGGAATTGCAGTAGTCTAAACAGCTGGTAATAAAAGTGTGAGTGAGTGTTTCAGCATCTTTCTGTGTTAAAAAAAGGTCTGACCTTAACAATGTTCCAAAGATGATAAAAGGATGTTTTGATGACCTTGCTAAAATGAGAATTAAAATTTAAATCTGAGTCTTAAACCACTCCCAAGTTTGTAGTATCAGTTTTGATGCACTTGCTAAGGCCACCAAAAGTGCAGTTTTTCTCTTGCTGCTTTTGGTCCAATTAAAAGAATCTCACTTTTTTTCTTCATTCCGCTTTAAAAAGTTTACCCATCCATACATTAATGTCAGTGAGACATCAATGAGACTATCCAGTGCATCAGCGGCATCTGGTGTAACAGAGACATAAAAATGGTAATTAATGTGGTGATGGCTAATATTTCCAAGTGGAAGCATATATAATGAAAACAAAACTGATCCAAGAATGCTTCCTTGAGGAATACCACATGTAATGCTATGAGTCTCTGATACATGAGCACCCAGGCTAACAAAAAACGGTCTGTCAGTTAAATAGGACCTAAACCACGCTAAAACAGTGTCAGAGAAACCAATCCATTTTTATAGTCTGTCTATTAAAATACTGTGGTCGACAGTATCAAATGCTGCACTTTAGTCCAACAGGAGAAGAACAGCCACATTGTGTTCGGCCACAATAATTCTCAGATCATTTACAACCTTGAGTAGGACAGTTTCTGTGCTGTGGTTTGCTCGATAACCAGACTGGAACCTTTCTAAAATGCCATTGTTGGTAAGATGAACTAGTAGTTGATTAAAACCAATTATCTCTAAAAATTTTGCCAAGAAAAGGTAGATTTGAAATCAGTCTGTAATTGTTTAAGTCTGAGTAATCTAGATTGGATTTTTCGAGAAGAGGTGTTACCAATGAGGTCTTGAACGCTGCGGGAAATATGCCAGAATTAAGTGAGGACTTAATTATATGTGTTGTTTGTTGGGAGAGGCTTTGTAAGCAGGATTTAAACAATTTGGTTTGGACGGGGTCTAAAGCACGTGGTGGACTTCGTCCTTTTAATTACTTCACAGACTGCATCTTCTGACATCATGTTAAAGGATGACATTATAGATGAGGGCCCCCGGGCAGGGAGATCCCAAAAAGTTTGACAGTCCACATTTAAAGTACTGGTTCTGATAAAAGCTATTTTCTCTTTTAAAAATTAGGCAAATTCTTTGCATTTTAGAGTCGGTGAAGTGTTATGAAGATTAAGAGTTCGTGATTAACTCTTTCCATTGCATTCGATCTTTGGAAGCATGTTGCACCTCTCCTTATGACAGTAACATCTCTTCCAGCTGCAGTGTCACAGTTCTGCACCAGGTGGTTTTGGTCCTCTTTTCTTTTGCTTGGTGATGTCCATCTTAAGGCGACTCTTATGATCTGGCTCTGTTCCATTCTTAGCACATGAGCTAGCCATCTCAAACGTATGTGTTCTTTTGTCGTAGGCATCCATTGTGAAAGAATTCCTCTCTCCTCACGTCTGTTTTGACCAAGTCTCTGAACCGTACAGCAGAACAGACTTGACATTGCTGTTGTAAGAGCATTTTTATGAGCACCATTTATAATTCTCTAATTCTAAAATTCCTCTTCTCCTTCATCAAGCAGTACTTATTTTTTTTAAATGTAACTATTTTTAGTATATATTCCTTTACTGCAATTAAAAATTGGACACATTGGGGATCTTCAGTAACCTCCTATAAGGTTTTAATTGAAACACTGATGTAAAAATTTAGCTGCATGTCATCTGCTTCTGTTGTTATGGGGGATCCTGCCTGATCAAATGGAGAAAACAGCCTGTTAACAAATTTCATTTAAACACAACAACAACAACAACAACAACAACAACAACAACAACAACAGGTTATTTGGGCAGGAAAGGGCAGGGCTATAATATAAAAAAGACCAAAAAGAGAAATACAGCAAAATCAAAACAGTAAACATTTTTGGCATAAAAACTGTTCCTTAAAAAAGCAGAGTGGGTAACAGCTGTTGGGTTGTTTAAATCTGCATTTTTTCAACAAGATGCACTCATATTGAGAATCTGCTGTGTGGAGACAAATTCTTAAAGAAAACAAAAGTCAAACTGTGTTGTCCTTTAAATTCATACAGTTTCATATATTTCTTAAATAGAAATGTGTCTTTAAGAGCTTCTGGCAAATGGCATCGTAAGCTACTTAGGTGATGTAAATTGAGTTTTTCAGAGGGATGAGGTCATATTGAGAAACTGTCTTGTGAAGACAAGTTGGCGGGACTTCCGGTTTGGCGAATGGCGGAGTAGGCAGCAAGTCGGACAAGCTCTGTCGTCATTCGCTGTGCTATTTATCCGTCTAAACTTGGTGAACTTGTGTCTAAATTTACTTCTGACTGGGCGTGTAACGTTCTCAGTCCAGCATGCCCAAATCAACCATGACTAAAGGCAAAAAAGGCAAAAATGAGAGTGGCGGTGGACAATGGTACCTTTTTGGAGAACAGACAACCTAATGGATAAGACCCCTCATCAACCACAATATGAAGAAAAACTCGGAGGACAGAACTTTTTTTCCTTAGCCCAAGCTTATTGGGCTGCCCGGTGAGTGGACAAATTGTTGGTTAACTAAGTTTACCAGAACTTTAAGACTGAATAACATTTCCCACGTGCTGTTGCTAATTCCATACAAGAACACGGGAAAAGGGTCATTTGCCCCACCGATTATGTTAAAATAATGCGCGGCTAGCTATATGTTGTGTCTGTTGTGTCTGACCAAATGATGTTTAATTAGTCTTTGTTTGTGTAACTGATACTGTATTTGATTATCTGAGTATGGCTCTTCTTCCTCTATATTAATGTATTCTGTACCATGCAATCTTAAGGACGAGTGGGTGGGGTGGTGGGGATGGGAATGTTTTTTTTTTCATTTGGCAACATGCTTGATGATTATTGCTTTTTTGTATTTGGGAGATGAACTGAATCAAGTATGCCTTATTTGTGTTGTTCTGTTTTTGTGGGATAAGCACAGTGAACCATATCAATTTATGTTGTCATTTAAATTAATTTAGTATCACATGTTCCTTACATAGAAATTAGATTCTAAGAGTTTCTGGGAACAAATGGCAACTTAAGCTATTTTAGGTGATGTGAATTTTTTTTAGCAAGCTACATTCCTACTGAGAAGCTGCTGTGTGAAGACAAACTCTTACAGAAAAGAAAAATCCAACTGTGTAGTCCTACCTGCGTCTTGTGTTTAGCCACAGCCATAGTTTTCAACATCCCCTGTTTGTCTCAGGACCACAGACTTGAATTTAGCCCACAAGTCACCATCTTTGTGGCATTTATGGATTTTTGGCAGTGAATAGGACTCTATGTTTATTTCTTCCAATGCATGTGTGTGTTGACCTCAAGTATATTGTTTTTGTTGAATGTGTGTGTGTGTGTGTGTGTGTGTGTGTGTGTGCATTAACTGAGCTATGTGCTTATTATCAGTAACTTCTGTGCTCATCGGAGCCTAGCTTTGCCTATGTGTATGAGCTATATTGGTGGTAAAAATCATATTCCAAAATGGTTCCGTTATCATCCAGTTTCATTATGAATAAATGTGGCTTTCTTAACAGTCAGTGACTGCCCAGCCTGACACAGCACATCTCTCAGTAATACTGTTATTTTTCCAAGGGGTGTAAACACACACTAATTTTAATCTACTAGTAAAAAATAAACTATATCAGGTATTATGGAACAGCATGGACTGACACTGGAAACACAAATAATAATTTGCTATGTAACATCTTTTTTTTAAAAAAATGTGAAATAATCTGAAACAACATGAAATGCCTTATCAAATCTACACTTTAATCCCTACATTAAGATACGTAGGGGCCCCAGATCAAAAATGAGCTGCAAGGCCACTATCAGCCCCACCTTCCTCCCCTTCTCTGTATAATGCGTACATTATTGTGGAGGACCACCGAGCCTCAGGTTGGTTGTGTTGTAATTTCATTAAGCACAAGCAGACTGAGCAATGTGTGCTAACTAAGATTGATTCACCTGTGTCGGCAGCTGTGGATGAATTGCAAAAGAAAATAGACAACCTGTCGAGTGATTTGAGAGCTGAAATCCTCAGTGTACGCTCAGACCTTACTAAAGTAATTGATGATATACAGAAGGAAAGCATGACGTTTGCAACAGGCATTGGAGATCTTGAGGAGGGAGCTAATTGCTATGCTAACCGGGTAGTGGAGCTCGAAGCTAAAGTCACCACACTGTCCTCGCAAGTAACCCAGCTGATGGACATAAGATAACTGTAGGCTGATCAGTGTGGAGGAAGGATTTGGACTAGGATTTCAACTACTGCAGGAGACGCTGTGCTTGGATTATACTCCGACGCTTGACCGGGCGCACAGGGGCTTAAGCCGAGACCAAAAGAGGGGGGCGCCCCGCGACCGATAATTATTAAATTCCACTACTTTCAGGAGAAAGTTGACATTCTCTGAAAGGCCATGGGGCAGGGCCCATTTTTCACAACGGTAAGCTTTTCACATCTACCCGGACTACTCGGCCGCGGTCAGGAAAAGGAGAGCAGCCTTCACTGATGTCCGGGGTTTACTTTGCTGATGCCCAGGTGTGAAATATGGTCTCCTATATCGAGCTACACTCAAGATCACAACCCCAGCTGGTGAACAAACGTCTCTGGAGGACCCGACCAAGGCGAAGCGCTATATTGAGGCCAACCTGCGCCCACGAGGGACAGAGGGAGAGTGAAAATCAATGTTTGGGACCATGACAGGTACTATTTATGCTACATTGTGAAGCCGCAGCCGGTGGAACAAGCTGGCCAAGTACCGATCTGTTTACTACACTGCAGTTGGTTGTGTTTTACGTTTGGACTATGATTGAGACTGAGGGATATTTGCAGCCATCAATTTTGCAGAAAGCAAAATTAGTACTTTGGGAACTGGAGAGCCACTGTGGAAATGCATGTAGCAAAAAGACATTAGGTTACGGTGGCAGATTTGTTAAGTGCAGGTAATAAGACTTTACACACACACACACTTTAAATGTTTTTCTAATGTTGAGAGATTTTTTTTTTTTTTTATGTGAATTCCGGAGCTATAATGCCACTTTTTAGGTTGGGTAATTGTGACTCATTTTTTCTCAGCCAGTTTCTATCTTTTATTCTTATTGATTGATTTATTTTCGATTAGAAAAAAAAATAAAAATGTGTGTGTATGTGTGGGTGTATGTGTGTGCATATGTGTACATATATGTGTATGTGTGTGCATGTATGTGTATATATATATATATATATTTTTTTTTTCACATGTATCTTCATTGGGTTGTCAATACATAACAATATCCACAGTGCCCATTTTTATCAACCATATAAAAATAAAACACAAGCCGACCCTCCCACCTCCCCAACAACATCAAAACAACAAATACACAAACCAAACATACATATGGGAGGAGTTCAAAGAAGTTCTGGAATTTTTTTGTGTATTGTGCTTAGGGCTACATGGTCGGTTGCATACCCAAACCTATAAAATTTGTAACATTTATTCCATAAAATAACTTAATGTATTGTGTTAATCTTCCAGAGAAGAGAGAGAGTTGACATAGGACAGAATGGGACTCCAAGTTTTGTTGAATTTTTCAGAGTGACCCCTTAAACTATTTTTAATTTTCTCTAAGAAAAGGTAGGACAATAAGTCTTTCAGCCAAGAATTAGGCGATGGAGGCTTCTGATCCTCCAGTGAAGTAAGATACACCTGCAGGCGACCACAGAAGCAGAAGCAATGATATTGCTCTCCTTTGAGGTAAAACAAGTAAATTCTTAAGGAACACTGAAAATAGAGGTCAAGGGGCTCGGGACCACAGCTCTATTGAGGGCTTTTGAAAGTGTATCATAAAAAGAGGACCAGAATGAACTCAGCTTTGGACAGGAGAAAAACATTTCTGTGATTGGCAGGGGATAAACAGCACCTGCCACACACGTCACCTGTGTTAAACAGTTTATCAAGTTTGATTTTGGATAGGTGTATCCTATGTAAGACCTTAAACTGGATCAGTGTCAGACTAGCACAGGATGCAGTAGAACTGACCCTGTTAAGGGCCCTCTGCCACCACTCATCTGAAAAGGAAGTACCAAATTCTTTTTCCCAAGTATTTCTAGATGTCAGGGGAGATGATAATAATGACATTATTAACTTTACCACAGCTGAAATTAATCCACGGGCTACAGGGAAGGGTAGCATTGTATCAGTAAGAGAATCAGGTGGTTTATGGGGAAAGTTAGGGAGGTTGCAGTGGACAAAGTCTCCGGTTTGAAAATATCTAAATAAATGAGATTGTGGGAGGTCAAATGTAATCTTAAGATTGTCAAACGATGCAAAGACACTGTCAACAAACAATTGTTTAAAATGAACCAGACCTTTCTCCTTCCACACAGAGAAGACTGGGTCGAGTGCGGTGGGCTGAAATAGATGGTTGTCACAGATAGGCAATAAAAGGGAAGGAGAAACAATTTTAAGATGCCGTCTAAACTGCCTCCAAATCTTTACAGTGGATAGGATAATCAGGTTAGAAGTGTATTTGGCAGGGTATGAGTTTAAGGGAGCGCATATTAAAGCTGATAAAGAGGTAGAGTCACAAGAGCAAGCTTCCATTTGACTCCAATCTGTAGAAGGGGAATTGTACCAAATGTGGATTTTTTGAATATTGGCTGCCCAATAGTACCATCTTCTTTATTCCTTTGTAAGATACAATGTTTTGTCCTTGGGGTCTTGCTTGCCCAAATAAAAGATGAAATGCTTCTATCTAGTTGCTTAAAAAAAGATAGGGGAAAGAATATTGGTAAACATTGAAAAAGGAATAGAAACCTGGGTAAAACATCCATTTTAACTGAGTTGATTCTACCCAAAAGTGAGAGGGGGAGAGTATTCCAGCGTTGCAGATCTGATTTCACCTCTTTAACCAACTTCAAAATGTTGTGCTTATAGAGTGAGGCAAGACTATATGAAATGCTAATTCCTAAGTATTGGAAGCCAGAGGATGGCAAGCGGAAAGAAGCATCTGAGCTGGGATCTGTTTTGCTGTGTTATTAAGAGGGAAACATTCACTCTTCCTAATGTTCAGCTTGTAGCCTGAAAAGGAGCCAAATGTTAATAAAATGTCAAGAATATTATTGATGCAAGCCATAGGGTTTGAGACATAAAGTAAGAGGTCATCGGCGTAAAGCGAGACCCTGTGCTCGATCCCGTCTCTGTAAATACCAGTGAAAAGTGGAGAGCTCCAAAGAGCAATAGAAAGTGGTTCAATTGCAACAGCGAACAGTATAGGCGACAAAGGACAGCCTTGGCGGCAGCCATGATTTAAGGAGAGTTAATAGTCACACTAGCAGTAGGGGCGCTATATAACAGTTGAACCCATGAAATGTACGTTTGCCCAAAGTCAAATCTGTTAAGAACTGAAAATAAATAACCACACTCCACGCGGTCAAATGCTTTCTCCGCATCCATAGTAATCACCATTTGAGCATCCTGTGTGTTTGATTTAGACAATATTATATTCAGCAGGCGACGAATATTAGAGGATAACTGTCTGCCCTTTATGAAACCGGTTTGGTTGCCAGAGATGATACTTGGTAGGCAGGGGTCAAGACAGCTAGCAAGGATCTTAGCTAACAATTTTATGTCAGAGTTGAGTAAACTGACCGGTCTCCAACTGCTACATTGTTCCAGGTCTTTATTTTTCTTTGGAATTAGTGAAATTGATGCTCGAGTTAAGGATAAAGGGAGATTTCCACACTTCGAAGAATCATTGAACATATCTAGTAACAACGGAGCTAGCTCATCAGAAAATGTGTTTAAAAATTCAGCTGGGAAGCCGTCTGGGCCTGGTGCCTTGCCATTCTGCATTGAGTTAAGAGTGACTGAAACCTCTTCCAGACGGAGTGGGGCATCTAACTTAGTTTTGGTTGTTTCATCAATTATAGGGAAATCTAAGTTGTCTAAGAATTTATTCATTGAAGAATTTTCAGATGGGGCTTCTGACTTGTAATGATTGGTGTAATATAGGGATGTAACGATTACCGATATTACGGTAAATCTCGTTTAATTTTTACACGGTAAGAATTACCGTTTATGTTTAAATTAATTGCATTATCGCGGTGGATTATCACATGTGTAAACACAAAGAATGAAAACATGGCGGAAGGTGGTGATAGCGGCACTCAGGACATTTTCCCCCCAACAAAACGCACAAAGTCTGAGGTCTGGGCGTACTTTGGGTTTCTGAAGAATGCAGAGGGACAGCTGGTGAAGGACAACTATCCTGTGTGCAGAACATGCAGAAAGAAAGTTGCTGCGAAGGGTAGCAACACTACAAATCTGCTGGATTATCTCCATGACCATCATCCACAGCTTTACAGCCAATGCAAGTTATGCCATGCAAATGTCAGTTATTGTGCGAGGGACTTCGGTTTTACTAAGATTGTCATAATGTGTAACTCTCGACGTATACAGGACATTTGAGCCGTACCTGTCCTCCTAAACGGCGACTAGGTTTTCCGTTTTCGTTTAAGACACTTAGGAGCTAATACTAGCTGAGTAGCTAATAGCCGTATTAGCAGCGAGTGTTTCAAAACGAAACGGAGCTGAAAACACTGAGCGGAGCCGACAGAATATAAACTGACGTAACATAACGCTAATTGAGATCAACTATGATTGAATCACTGTGATTATGGTTATTGTATGGCGAGCACACACACGCACACACACACACACACACACACACACACACACACACTTCACATGCACACTTCTAATGTGTGAATTATTCTTTGTAATGATGACCATTGCCCTTAGGGTTTTTTTGGTTTCTCCTGCACATTTGGATATCTATTCTATATACTGTATGTTTTTTGTTATACTCTTGCATTGTTTTGTTTTATATATATTATTGTGCTAATAAATAATAATATATAAATTGTTTACATATTTTGCTGACTGTTAAGATGCACCAGACAAGTAAGTTTTGTTTACATATTAAACATAAAGTAATTAAAATTAATTTTTCTGTTGCTGTGCCAATCCCTTGTCCCTTTAATGTGAAAGTTTCATTTTAATATAAGATTTTGGCTGTTAACATTTTAGTATGATAAGGAAGTTACAAGATTTAGTTAAGTTATTTCAATGTATCTATTTTTTGGACATTTTACAGTGCTTAAAAAATATTGCGATATTATCGTTTACCGTGATAATTTGGTCACTATAATCGAGATATCAAATTTTCCATATCGTTACATCCCTAGTGTAATAGAGAGCAAGAGCCCTATTTATCTCAACTACAGTTTGGGGGCTTTTGCGAATTTCAAGAGGCGGATTGGCGCTTAAGTTGCAGTGCTAAAGACATGAGGCCAAAGCGTATTCCATCCTTGTACAGCAAAGCCTTCACTTTGTTGAAGGTGGCCCGCTTCTTGGCGAGTGTGGCACTGAAATCTTCAAAAATCCTGATGGAATGGCCACAGTATGAGATGTCCCGGTTCCTTCCTGGTCCACTGCAGTACACGTTCCTTCTGAGTATATTTGTGGAAGCGCACAATAAGGGGCCAGGATCCTTGCGGTGGTTTCAGGCCCAAGCTGCGGTGCGCACGGTCCAGTTCCATGTTGGGATCCAGTAGCGCGCCCCCGGTGACTTCTTTGAACATTGTGGACATGAAAAGTCGAGTATCATCTCCTTCCATTCCCTCTGGGATGCCAATCACACGGGGATTCTGCCTTTTGGAATGGGAAACCAGATCTCCAATGGCAAGTTTTCATTAGTCTGGGCAGTAGACTCCAACTTAGATTTCAGTGTGGCCACTTCACTTTCTAAAGTGGTGATTCCATCTGAATGAGCACTGAGAGTTTCCATACCAGCGATAGTAGCGGAGTGAGTGGCCACGGTGTCCGTGATCTTTTGAAGAGAAGTTTGAATCGGGACCAGGGCGGTGGTTAAGGTAGTGGTAAGTTCACCTGTTACATCCTTACGTAGCTTCTCCAGTTCGCCAACTAGCATGTCAAATGTTAGCTGCTGGGCGCTAGCTGTCTCTGCGCTGGGGCTGTGGGGATCCATCTTGCTAGCATCCTTGTCTTGTGGGCTGAAATGTTGAGTCAGCTGTTGTTGATGTTTGCCACCACTGCCGTGAGATTTACTAATTTTGGTTCGATGGAATAGTGATGAGTGAAATATGGTAATAAAAACCTGGGTGTAGATATTTAAAAATGATAAAATATCTGGGACCAAACTCCATGCGTCCGATCACTCCATCCCACCATGTGATCCCCCATATATATGCATCTTAATCTAGTTTTTATCTATGTCTACCTTGATTAGGTACATCCTCCAACTGCAAGTCTAATGTGTAAGGTGATATCCCAGCTTGTGACCAAATAAGTAATAATTCTTGAGGGGCGGGGCTGTGTGCCGAGGAATGCTGATTGGTGGAACACGCACTTGCAGTGTTCAGCACTTCCTGGCACGGGCAGCCACTGCAAACTTTATTTCATTTCTACAAGTTTCACTTGTGTTTTGATTAAAGATGGGTACCGAAACCTGGTACTAAATTATCAAAGACTGTAGTATTGATAAGCAGCAATGGTATTGGTTCTTTTGTGCCGGTGCTGAACTCCTCCACACACACATCCACTCACACATGCCTACACAACACGGTAACCGGTGAACAGCCGAGCGGCCGTGGTGGAAACAAAGTGAAGATAACTTGAAAATGACTCGAGTTGATTAACCCTTAGCGAGTAAGAAGCCAATACTTTGTCAGTATGTGTTCAGCAAGCGTAAACATGTAGACAGTGATCTTCAATAAGCTCCGTCCACAGTCTCTCATCCACCGTCACTAACGTTATGTCTTACACAAGGACAGCACACTAGTTCGGCTGATAGTGAATTGTTACTAATAAGTTCTGTATGTAGACTTACATTTGACACTTATCTTAAAAGACTTCTAAATTTAGCTGCCTGCTGAGACAAACAGCCTCTACTCTCTACACCAGCACTAATGTCTCACTGTGTCATACGGATTACTGTTAATTTATTATGCTGATCTGTTCTGTACGACATCTATTGCACATCTGTCCGTCCTGGAAGAGGGATCCCTCCTCAGTTGCTCTTCCTGAGGTTTCTACCTTTTTTTTCCCCTGTTAAAGGGTTGTTTTGGGGGGGAGTTTTTCCTTATCCGCTGTGAGGGTCCAAAGGACAGAGGGATGTTGTATGCTGTAAAGCCCTGTCAGGCAAATTGTGGTTTGTGATATTGGGCTTTATAAATAAAATTGATTGATTGATTGATAATGTTACCATGTTACCAGCCAATAAGCTCGCGAAGCTGAAGATAGGGCACATGCCGAATCATTTACATCATCACGCTAATGAATGCAAATATAAATACAAATATTCAGTCATTTGAAATTGTTGAAGCGCTATATATCATGTTTTTGCAGGAGACACATCTGAATATTAACTCTCAAAAGAGGTTAAGATGTAAATGGATCGGACAAACGTTTCATTCACGTTTTAACTCTAAAGCCAGGGGAACAGCTATTCTTATTAGGAAGGGGGTTCCTTCTGAAATCTCTAAAGTTATCGCCGATATTAATGGCAGGTATGTTGTTGCAGTTGGTTGGCTAGCATCTATGGCCCAAACTGGGATGATTCGCAATTCTTTATTAATATCTTTTCAGCACTTCCTGATCTTAACTCTTACAAATTGGTGTTGGGTGGAGACTTTAATTACGTTCTTCATGCCCATTTAGACAGATCAAATCCGAGACCAAATAGTACTCTGTCATCAGCTGCAGTAGCCATTAACTCTTTCCTTTGCTCTTTCGGCCTGTCAGACCCATGGCGGAGTAAAAATCCTACTGTAAAATAATTTTCTTTTTTTTCCCCCGTCTACCATAGTTACTCCAGGATTGACTATTTCATTATAGACAATCACCTAATTCCTCATACTTGTACTTGTCGTCCTCCACTTATCCGGGTCCGGGTCGTGGGGGCAGCAGCCTCAAGTCAGACAGTCCTCTCCCCAGCCACTTCTTTCAGCTCTTCCGAGGGAACCCTGAGGCGTTCCCAGGCCAGCCGGCCGATGTAATCCCTCCAGCGTGTCCTGGGGCAGCCCCGAGGTCTCCTCCCGGTTGGACATGCCTGAAACACCTCCAAAGGGAGGCATCCAGAAGGCATCCTTACCAGATGTCTGAACCACCTCAACTGGCTCCTCTCGATGTGGAGGAGCAGCGGCTCTACTCCGAGTCCCTCCCGGATGTCCGAGCTCCTCACCCTATCTCTAAGGCTGAGCCCAGCCACCCTGCGGAGGAAACTCGTTTCGGCCACTTGTACTCGCGATCTGGTTCTTTCGGTCACTACCCAGAGCTCGTGCGGGTGGTGAGGGGGTGCAGGTGAGGGTTGGAACGTAGATCGACCATTAAATCGAGAGCTTCACTTTCTGGCTAAGCTCCCTCTTCACCACAACGGACCGGTTAAGCCCCTGCATCACTACTGACGCTGCCCCAATCCCCCTGTCAATCTCCCGCTACATCCTACCCTCACTCGTGAACAAGATCCCGAGATACTTAAACTCCTCCACCTGAGGCAGGACCCCACCCCCCCCACCCCCCCGACCTGGAGTGGGCAGTCCACCCTTTTCCGGCTGAGGACCATGGCCTCAGACATGGAGGTGCTGATTCTCATCCCAGCCGCTTCACACTCGGCTGCGAACTGTCCCAGCAAGAGCCGGAGGTCACTGTTCGATGGGGCTAGGAGGACCATGTCATCCACAGAAAGCAGGGACGAGATCCTCCCGTCACCGAACCTGAAACCCTCCACCACTTGGCTGCGCCTAGAAATTCTGTCCATAAAAGTTATGAACAGAACTGGTGACAAAGGGCAGCCCTGGTTGAGTCCAACTCTCACCGGGAACAGGTCCGACTTACTGCCGGCCACGCTTACCAGACTCGCGCTCCTTCGGTACAGGGACTGGATGGCCCTTAGCAAGGGGCCACCAACCCCATACTCCCGGAGCACCCCCCACAGGATGCCCCTGGGGACACGGTCGTAAGCCTTCTCCAAATCCACAAAACACATGTGGACTGGTTGGGCGAACTCCCATGCCCCCTCCAGCACCCTGGCTGGATCCACGGTTCCGCGTCCGGGATGAAAACCACATTGCTCCTCCTCAATCTGAGGTTCAACTATCGACCGGACCCTCTTCTCCTGCACCCTGGAGTAGACCTTACTGGGTAGGCTGAGGAGTGTGATCCCCCTGTTTTTGGAACACACCCTCTGGTCCCCTTTCTTGAAGATGGG